>NC_142408.1:13462010-13699510 GCF_059441095.1 Idiotropiscis lumnitzeri | reverse complement strand
TGTTTAATAGCATTCGTCTGTTTTTTGTTTGTTTTATTTACAACGTGTAAGTGTTACTGACGTAATTGTGTACAGTTTATCTAATTTGAATCCTTGGTGTAAAAGTATTTTGTTTTTTATTTACCGCACAAAAACGAGGCTATAGATACAGCTATGATTGATGTTTGTTTTGGGTTTTTTTTCTTTGGCTTTGAATCACATAGTTTGTTTGCCTCGTTAAATAACTGGCGTTTTACCTAGCCAATAACAAAGAGCCATATCGAACGACCCCAAGACATCCAACCAATTGAGTCGTGAGGGGGCGGGACTCACAGGCTAGCTAACGTACGCTCGTTAGTAGGAAGAAGACGCCGATTCTGGAAGCCATTACGTTGCGCATATCAATTGAGTACTATTTTTGCGTATAGTACGCACAACTACTTCTCCATATTAGGACTTGATGCAATTATGGTGTCGGTCGCGAAAAAGAGAAAAATGAATTTCTCGGAGAGAGAGGTTGAAATTATTGTGGAAGAAATAGAGAAACAAAAGCATACACTGGTTAACCACTTCAATGCTGGAGTCACCCACATGGCAAAGAACAACGCATGGTTGGAGATCCTCAAAAAGGTGAACGCTGTTACGACCTGTCCTAGAGAGTTGCCTGAGGTCAAGAAAAAGTGGTCCGATATGAAGACGGAGGTCCGAAGGAAAGTGGCCCAGGCACGGGCTGCAATAGAGGGGACGTCCACCGACTGCACTCCCGTTCCCGTCCTTCTCACTGCCATGCAGCAGAGGATCTGTAACCTCTTGGGCGAAGCCACCATCATCAGTTTACCTGCAGGAGACTCGGATACTGAGATCACTTTGCCTGTCACAGCGAACACCACCACCACCGTCACACTCACGGAGAGTAAGTTGGCACATGTTTGCAGACACAAGGGGCCGTTGCAGCCTTAGTTTCCGTACACTATGATGAGCGGATTCTTAATACACGACCCCCGCCCCAAAAAAAATTATATATTAAAAAAATATATACGTGTATTTTTTTCCCACTATTGTACTTGGTCCTGATTGATGATTTAATGCATTTGTCAGTTTCTTGTAGTGATTGTTATTGTGGAAGAAATAGAGAAACAAAAGCATACACTGGTTAACCACTCAAGCATTAATTATATCATGCGTTTTGTTCATGTATTACTTGGGCATGCATTTAAAATGTTTATCACGTCTTTGGAAACTTTTTGTACTCTTGAGCAGTTTACCTTTACACTAATTACAAATCATGTAAGCATAAAGATCCAGCTCTTAGTATTTAATCACGTCGATCATAATCTGACTTATTTGGGGGGAAAAGGTAAAGTTAGAACAGACGTGAATATAACAGTTGTTACGCAGATAGTGGAATTCAAATGTTGACTTGGGACGTTTTGTAAATGTTCTGAAAAACATTTTTAGTCCCCTCTGAGCAAAGTATTGGGTATTGTATTGATTTGATAAATCACTGAGGCGAAATTGTAACATAATAGTACATAATGCGAAAATCGATCAATTTTACATTAATTACAGTTTATGTGTTTTATTAAGTCCATATATGTTAAATGAATGAAAGGTGCCAACTATTGACTTGTCATAGCGGCAATAACCACTTTCATCCGGCAGAGGGCAGTCAAGATCCATTTTCCATCAAGCCATAATATTTTTGTTTGCGTATCCTATTGAGGAAGATGTATTACAGTATATCGTAGTTGGTGGACTGAAATTTCAAGATACATCACCGTGATACAACCTATTGTCTGGGTCAGGCCGTAAGACTATTCAATATACTTTGAGTAGTAGTAGTTTGTCGATGGAGGGCGCTAGGGTGCCGCCTCACCATTCAAAGTGGTCACCACCTTGCCTAAAACAATACAAACAGCAAAATAAAAAAAAGTATCAATAAATAATTTTTGGGGAAATATATGTAAATCTACTTGGGAATATTCTTTTTTATCCAGTTCACTTCATCCTCAGAGCGTTGAATATGTAGCAACCGTACTATTGAAAAAAAGCTTCAAAACTTCATGCAACAAGGTTTCGTTCGGCTAGAACTTGTGTTGCAAAAAAATTCAACTATTTAAATTCTATGTTAGAGGCATGCTCCAACCACGAATGGTATAGTTCTTTTGAAATGCAAAACAACCATCATCACACACCATCAAACGACAGGCCTCTCTGTCCATTTAAAAGAGCGATTGGGTGAAAACTCCCTCATTATTCCATATGCTTCAAATTACAAAAGACCCTCTTTGTTGAAAGCAAAATCATTGATTCTCTTTGGAATAGACGAAATGATGACTCAATGGCATCGCCAGAAATTTTTCAGTTGGGTGGCCAGGGTGACAACACTGTAGGTGGCCGTGCATGCGTCCGTCCATCATATATCACAACATCCTGTCAGGGTTTCATGAGATAAAATTTACACATATCCAGAAAAATGCCCATCACACTCAAGCAGGGACAAATCTAAGTAAAATGCAATATTTTAACTGAGCTTTATTTTCTAGATAATGCCATTTTTTTTCCAGTGGCTTTGCTTCTGCTTACTATTGCACAGACTACTTCGAGCTCATGCACTGATTAACTAGCTAACAGCCAATCAGAGTGATCAGTTGTCGCACTCGGTACATATGTAATTTTGCATACTACGATCAATGGCTCATTCATTCAAATCATATTTAAAAAGCACAATGACACAAAATAATTTTCTAACAGTTGCTTTTTATTTAGGTTTGTTCCAGCTTGTATTATAAGTGTGTTGGGCAAGATTGGTTGATGTGATTTCATGAATCATTGAATGTCAAGAGGTCTAAGAAAACTGCATCCATTTGAACATTGCAGATAAATCACAGAAATTATAATTTTCCCCTTGTTATGGTGGGTGGCCACACATTGACAAGTGATGTCCTTGGCCACCCCTGGCCATCCCGTAGGTCTGTCCTGGACGACCTCCCTGTGCAGTATAGATGTAAAACTGTTCTTCGAAAATTAAACCATGTTTTTGTAGCATAAACAGTTTTAAGGGAGACTATTTTACTGTTACTTTATTCATTGCTTTACATTTTCATTTTATTTTTCAAGGAGTCATCGCTCCATTGTGATCATTTGTTTACTCTTCGTCTTTCTATATTTTAGCTCTTCCGGCAGTTTCTGTAACTGTTTGTGATGAAGCGAAAACACTGAATGGTAAGTTTTTTTTGTGTCTGTAATCTGTATCCCTCGATATATTTCTGAAATTGTATATCTTTCTTAGTCAATGTGGAAGAACTTAATGCGCAATATAACACTTGTTTTATTTAAATTTCAATTGGTTTAGTGAAATCATGTAACTGACATATATATACATATATATGTGATTTTATAACTATATAACTATATATATATGTATGTGTGTGTATATATATATATATATATATATATATATATATATATATATATATGTATGTGTGTGTATATATATATATATATATATATATATGTGTGTGTATATATATATATATATATATATTTATATATATATATGTATGTGTGTGTAGATATATATATATATATATATATATTTATATATATATATATATGTGTGTGTATATATCTATATATATATACACACACATATATATAATGTATGTGTGTATATATATATATGTATGTGTGTATATATATATGTATGTGTGTATATATATATATATATATATATATATATATATATAAATATGTATGTGTATATATATATATATGTATGTGTGTATATATATATATATGTATGTATATATATATATATATGTATGTATATATATATATATATATATATATATATATATTAGTATTATCAAGCTATTAATTTTTTTAAATTAATTAATCACAAACATTTCCATGATTAAACGCGATTAATCACATTTTTCAACTACTTTTTTGCGACACTTGTTACAGATATATACTTAAATAATATCTTGGAATTGATGCAAAATCACTAAATATCAAGTATATTTAATTCAAAGACTGTTCTAATAGCTTTCTTTGATTCTTGAATACGATCTAAATTTTACAGGCATTTTTCATCGAGACATTTCTCAAAACCGCCCACAAGCGCCACACTCCAGCAGTGTTGGTTTTCAAGACCCAGTGGTAACTTGAACACAGTGTTTTGTTCTGAGACTTGTACAGCTAATATGGCGCAATATTTGCAAAGTAATTCAAACTGAGTTAATTGAGTTAAAATATTTAACTGAGTTAAATTTTTTTGGAATAATCACCTGAGTTAACGCTTTAATTTTGACAGCCCTAATATACATATATATATATATATATATATATATATATATATATATATATATATATATAGAATTAGAAATCCCTTTATTGTCATTGTACTCAAGAGTGCAACGATATATATATATATATATATATATACGGGTAGAGAGAGAGAGAGTGAAATTAAAAAAAACAAACAAATTATTATTAAAACTTATTATTTTTTTATTCCCCAGCCATTATTTTTGTATTTATTCAATTACTTCTTTTTGTATTTATTTAATTACTTCGACTTTTACCTGCTGGTACGCCGTCCGGTGTTCCCTGTGAAATGAAAGGTGGCATTCTTCATTTATTTATTTATTCATTGATTCATTCATAACTGACAACCTCGCGCTCCGCTCATGCCCAGGCGGAAGGTGTTCCTTTTCGGCTTAACTACCACGCACGCCGGCCGGTCTCTTCCGGAGCTCTCGCACGGTCCCGAACGAAGCGAAATGTCGCCGCGCTCGTGCCCGGGCGGAAGTTGTTCCTCTTCGGCTTAACTGCCACGCACGCTGGCCGGAGCTCTGGTACGGTCCGAACCGCGCGAAACGTTGCCAAATCGTGCCCGGGGGAACGTGCTCTTCTTCGTCCACTCTCCTCTTCGCCCACGCTCTTCTTCGGCGCACGCCGGCCATCTAACCGCTCCAGCCCCCCGTCGTGCCGCTCGGCGAAACTACAATGCCCCCGAATATTTTTTAGACCCGCGAAGCACTGAACCCGCGAAAGGTGAACCGCGAAGTAGCGAGGGTTCACTGTATATGTATATGTATATATATGTGTATATATATATATATATATATATATGTATGTATATATATATATATATATATATATATATATATATATATGTATATGTATATGTATGTATATGTATATATATGTATATATATGTATATGTATATGTATATATATGTTTATGTATATGTATATGTATATAAGTATATATGTATATGTATATAAGTATATATATATATGTATGTATGTTTGTGTATATATATATATGTGTGTATATATATATATATATATATATATATATATATTTACAGTGGAACCTCGGTTCTCGAACGACTCTGAGTTCGAACAAATCGGAGTCCGAACAAAAAAATAGAGAAATTCTTGCTTCGCAGTTCGAACAAACATCGGAGTTCGAACGCCGGTATGACGCATGAGTGCGTACGCGAGGGTGGGATGCTGAGCGTCGTACGGGTGTAGATCGCTCTCTTGCTCTCTTTGTGACCAACTGTTGTCGCGTGCGGACGTGCTGCGTTTTGCTCTCGCGTTTTATATAGGTGTACGAAGTGTTTTAGCCCCTAATCATGCCTCCAAAGAAAGTCAGTGCAAGCAGCAAAGGAATGGTTTCGGTGTTCGAACAATTCGCTTTTCGAACAGGGTTCTGGAACGGATTATGGTCGAGAACCGAGGTTCCACTATATATGTATATATATATGAGCAAAGTGATTAGAAAATCATCTTTATTTATTGATTCATTTTTTGCTTAATTTACCAGCTGAAACAGCTTACCATGCATTAGAGGACAGCGGCGTAGTGGAGTACTGCACCACAACCGTAACCGAATCCACTCCTGCAGTCGTGGCAACTGTTGAGGCTCCGGTTGAGGTGTTGGCGTCATCCTCAGCTTCCTCGCCCCCCCCGCCTCAGGGTCATGCTAAACCCCAGGAACTGAAGAGCCGCATTGCCCTCAACTCGGCTCGACTTCTACAGGAGCAGAGAGTCACCAATGTCCACATCCGACAGATTGCACAGCACCTGGAGGGTCAGAATCAGTTGCTGCAGATGATGCGTCACTCCCAAGAGGCCCAGGCGTTTGCACAGGAGCGACAAGCCCAGGCCTTGGAAGGCACTCAGGCTGCACTGCTGGCACTGGTGCAGATGCTCAGGCCGGCGCTTAAAGACTTACGCAAATTCTTGCAGAGTGGGACTGAGGTCACAAACTTGCACAACGCAGCAGCAGGAGTGACACCTGATGGGGCATTAATAGAAGAACAAAGTAGGCCAGCGACACCGCCACCTGCTCCCCAACACACAGTGGAGACACAAAAGACCCCTTAATTTGCTTGGCACCACCGCTTGCCTCCTCATTCTCTTATGCCATAAGGGATTCCATAAGACTCCATAAGACTTATGGAATCCCTGCACAGAGACTGCAAAAAGCCTTGAATTTCATAAATGGCCTTCGGAAGCGCACGTGTATGATTTTACCATTGCATTCACATCAGTTGACCGTGACTTTGGATTTGAATTGAAGTTTTTATGCAGAATGTAACAGGTCAGCCTCCGCCAGCCAATTGACAATGGACAAAGAATTAAGGGAAGTTTGACAAACGTTTGCCTATGTTTTTGAATGAATATCACTGCCAATCAAGAATGTATAAATTGCAATTAATAGCTAAGCATATCTTGGCATTTTTATTTTATTTTCAATTAAATTAGATGGAAAAGTGTATGACCTATGCCAGCTGTTTTGGGGTGAGAGGTGGGGTTGGCCCTGAACTGGTTGCCATATAAACAACCATTCATACTCACATTCACCCCTATGGACAATTTACAGACTTCAACAAACCTACCGTGCATGTTTTTGGAATGTGGGAGGAAGCCAGAAAACTCACACAAGCACAGAGAGAAAAGGCAAACACATGCAGGAAGGCTGGAGCTGGATTTGAACCCCATAACCTCGAAAGTGAGGCAAATGTGCTGAACATTTGTCCATCGTGCTGCGCTTCTAGGCTTATGATCATGGATTTTAATTAGTTATCCATTTTCCAATATATGTTTTTTATGGCTGTATAAATGTGTATATGAGGATGTTAACTTGAACCATTTATGCCTAAAAATATTTTTGTAACATTTGAGTCCAATACATTACTTTTCATTAGATCATTTTAGCTCTTCTACTATAGATCGCTGCACTGCAGTGTAAATGGGATTTATATTCTTCAATCGACAATAATTAGTAATTGCAATAGTATTTTAAATACCTGTCACCTATTTCCTATTAAAAGACTTTCAAGAAAGAAACTTCAATTGTGTAATTTTTGGAGTGATGGTTGGTTGGATATTTTCGCAGGTCTGCACCCGTGGATACAATATACCATTATTTGTTACTTTTTGAGGGAGTGGGGGATCTCAACCCCCACTTTTCATTGAAATTACATGTGGAATATTCCTCCTTGTTTTTCCAAGAATATTTTATTGTTTGTTTATTTTATTTATTTTTTGTCCTATTGTTTCATCAGTTATATGCAGATTTTTTCTATCCGCATGTCCCTGTCCCTCGCGAATTGCGGAGACCATATGTTCTCATATAAATACAGTCAGTCAAAGTAATGGATATAGTACTACACATCAGTAAAGGGAAAACTCGCATAAATGTTTGAATACCAAATTCGGACAGATGAATATGATTTACCTTTGGCCTCTACAATTACAAACAGTACCATTAGTTTCCAGGACATCTATGTGTACAGTAAACGAATGCTCGGGTAACGTTGGCCATGTGCAATCACCAGTCTCAGAGGATAATCATTTCGTTGTTTACATTTATAGAAAGGAAAAAATAACATTTCAAATGGCAACTTTCTGGCTTTAAGAAATACTAAAATAAGTCAAGGGGGAAGATGTGGAAGTTACTAACAGTTTCATTTTTAGACCAAGCACAAGGGGGGAAAAAAATGAATCACTCGTTTTGGATGAAAAAAAATATGAAACCACCCTGTAAGTGTCAGTCCTAAAACTAACACCTGCATCACAAATGATCTGCTCCTTTGCTGTTAAACAGGAGTGATTACAAATTCACAAAATGAAGAGCTGTTGCGCCAAGTGGACTGGGTTATTTGAAACAAAGAGAGCAGATTGTCAAAGTTATTAAGGACGGTATAACTCATCATGCAATGTTGCAAAAGATGTTGATTGTTCACAGTCAGCTGTGTCTAAAATCCTAACCGAAAGTACAAAAAATATGAGAGGGTTGTTAAAGGCAAGCAAATTGACCAAGGAAGACATTAAAGCGTTAATGCAGAAAGCATAAAGGGGATGTCAACACCCAAAAATTATTTGCTATAAATTGTTCTATGCATCTTCATTAGTATTGCATTTGCATAATATGAGTTATGCAGTAAAATCCATCCATTTTTATCCATCTCAGGGGGCGGCCATTTTGTCACTTCTGTCGACTGAAAATGACATCACAGTTGTGCAGTACTCAGATAACGACCAATCATGGATCAGCTTTAGAAAATAGGTAGACTCATATTCCACATATGCAATTTTAATCTAAAACACCATTCTTGGGCTAATCAAACGTATAACTTTTTTTTATTGCAAATCTTTTTTGTGGGTTGACTTCCCCTTTAATGAAAAGCATCCATTATCTGAGCTGCTTTTCTTCACGAGGGTTGTGGGCGTACTGGAGCCTATCCCAGCTGACAACGGGCAGTAGGCAGGGTGCAACCTGAACTGGTTGCCAGCCAATCGCAGGGCACACAAAGACAAACAACCACTCGCGCTCACAATCACACTTAGGGACAACCAACCTACCATGCATGACTTTGGAATGTGGGAGGAAACCGGAGAACCTGGGAAAAAAACACACAGGTACGGAGAGAACAAGCAAACTCCACACAGGATGGCCGGAGCCGGAATCAAACTTTGCACCTCTGAACTGTGAGGCGGACGTGCTAACCTGTCGCCGTGCCGTGGGCTCAGGCTGTGCTCCTCAATTATTTTCTAGTACTCGTGAGAATCAGAAGCCATTTTGCGCACCCCCAAATCTGCACGGTGGGCACGACTGGTTAGCACGTTGGTCTCACAATACGAAGGTCGGGGGTTCGATTCCGGCTCCGGCCTTCCTGTGTGCAGTTTGCGTGTTCTCCCCGTGCCTGCGTGGGTTTCTTCCGGGTACTCCGGTTTCCTCCCACATTTAAAAAAACATGCATGGCAGGTTGATTGCTCCTTGGTATAAGTGTGAGCAGGGATGGTTGTTCGTCTATGTGTGCCCTGCGATTGGCTGGCAACCAATTCAGGGTGTACACCGCCTACTACCCGAAGATAGCAGTGATGGGCTTCAGCACCCCCCGCGACCCTGTTGAGAAGAAGCGGTTCAGATAATGGGAGGATGGATGTACAGAGAGCAATCTCAGTCGCCCTAACCCAAGCAGCACGCATCTCAGAATGAATTTGGTATTAAAATATTTATTTTCGTCATGTGTGTGCACCATTATGCAGACTGTGTGTGTGGGTTTTATTTTTATTTTATTTTATTCTATTTTTATTTATTTTTTAAATCAATCTGCTTCTGCTACTCAGGCCTCCTCGCACAACGACGCGTAGCTGCTACTGGACTTTATGGACAGTCCCTAAACTCCCAACGCTACGTTCATGAACCTCGGTGGCCGGTAAGTGTTTCACTCCACCGCGGAGGGAAAAGGTCGTTCCGACGCATTGGGACCGAGAAACAAGCAAGTACGCTGCCCGCAGTTCCTTTCAACGGTGCCCACCTGCACAGTATCACCGAATGAGGAGCAGCAGGCCATCGGAACGGTGAGGTTTAGTCGACTACTTATTTTTACGAACTTGTCGAGTGGGTGTGTTTGCGTGGCAGCTGTTTTCAAGACAGTCGAAATCAACCGGACCATTTATTTTGACGTATTTTCTGGAAAATTTAAACTATTGACTGTAACGTCTCAAATAAATTGCCTTCTTTAAAGTTGTTGTGCCCTCATCAAAACCACCACGTAGGTGCGTTATTGTTGCTTTTTAAATCCAGATACGAATGTTGTATCACAAGTGGATTTTTATATTTCAGGTCAGACTGCCGAGATGAATAACCCAAAAGCAAAGGAGTGCCAACCATCGCTGTGAAGTCGATCATATTGATCTCCTACTTTTTTGTGTATTTTAGTATTTTATTTGGAATATCAGGAGCGCACTCCAGGACCCGAGAACAATGTCTTTTTTGATGAAAAAGAAGAAGTTCAAGTTTCAAGTGCATTTTACACTAGAGGAGCTTACGGCAGTGCCCTTTGTCAACGGAGTGCTTTTCTGTAAGATCCGGTTGATCGATGGCGGGGACTTTGCCATTCTGTCATCCAGGTAGTAAACACACCTTTACACACACTTTGCTGTGACCCACAAAAGCACTCAAGTCACGACTCGTGTTGACTTTGCCCTCAGCAGGATGGCGTTGCTTTCTTTTTCTTTTTCTTTCTTTTTTTAACCAAGAGGAAAGCCGCATATGTATGCATGTGGTTCAGTTAACCTTTACACTTGAGAACCACTTGAGCCTGGGCTTTGGGCCATTCTGTTGCAGCTTGTTGGTATCAGTTGGGATGTCAGAAAGCCCACTAAGGCAAAGCTGAACAGGGATTTACAGCAGCTGGCTTCATGAGAGCGCCACCCTAGATTTCCATCATGTACAAGTATGAAGTACTGTATACAATATTGTTTACTGGCTTCTGTGTGTACATGAAGTCAAATTTGATCAATTGCTAAGTTTAAATGTAATGTACAGAAGTATCAATGAGCAATGTAAATAATGACACATTAACTACTAAAATTACATAATGCATTAACATGCATGCTGCTGACACAGAGGTGACTTGCATGCTCATGACCTTTTGTTCTGTATTGCAATGGTACTCGACTTCACTTTAAAAACATATATATATAGTGTCCATTGGGTACCAAGTGCCGAGAGCAAACTCAGAGTCTCTTCATTGGAACAAAGGTGTTCCCCATGACAACAAGAACTGTTGCACAATAAACAAAAGGAGACAGAGAAGCTCAATAAAAACAATGCTCCTGCTTCAAAACCCTCCACAAGTATGTGTGACACGGATTCGACCATTGTTTAGTCACGTTTATTCAACTAGTACATTAGTTTATCACTAAATATAGATGTATTGTATTACATTTACCTGGCGACTCATATATGACATATTTCCCTTGCAAGAGCCCCCAGACATACTTAAAACAGCAATTTACTGGAGGAGATACAGACTGAAGAAAAAACATACATGTCCCAAGTCAGGAACGGTTTGGATAATTTGAATAAAAACGGATTATGTACTAATTAGTAGATGTATTTCTACAATGTTGTTTGCATTTTTTTTCAGTCTTAACAAGCAAACCGTGCTGATGGAAATGACTAAAGCATGGTGTTAAATGACTGAAATAAAGATTGAAAAAAAGTGCTGCACATAAAAATGGATGAGATGGCAATTCTGCCTGTACTAAACTTACTGCCATTCTTAAACTTTGTTTATGCTTGATGCTGGAATGCAAACTCTAACCCTTGAAACACGTGGAACTAGGCCGACACTATTTCTGCAGCATTTGACTCTGTGTTGTTTCCTACAATGGTTAGCTGATATTCTCCCAGACTCTAGAGGGCAGTGTAGCACATCAAGGGCTTACGAACTACACTACTCAATAACAGAAGTAGAAAACAGTTCCTTGTTTTAAAGGGTAAGGCAACTTCAACATTTTATTTTCAATAGAATTTGTCCCATCCCGCTCCTCTTGCCATTTTGCCACTATTTGTTGAGTGAAAATGACATCGTAGTTGCTCAGGCTCAGGTGATGACCGTCTCTGCTGATGTCTTTGGACCACATAGCTTTGACTCATCAAATTTGATTCACTGGTAGTGTGGTTTCAATTCCCACTCAGTGGCCAAGTGAAAGTTGTCCTGTCTTTCTGTTGCGACCAGTCAAGGGTATAGTCTTCCCTTTGCCTGAAGTCTGCTGGAATAGGCTGCAACTTCCCACGATCCTAAACAGGATCTACGAGCGCCCCACGATGTTCAACATGTGCACTCCAGATAACAGTGTTCAATCCAGAATGTAGCAGATATTTCTGTGGTCTGGAAGCACTGTCATTACAATATGTGGCATTGAATCAACACTATCTTCATGACTGCCAAATAAAATCTTTTTTTTTTTTTGTAGCACATTGGTATGTTTGTTCTGTATGTTATTTTGAGTCTGGGCTCATTTTTAGGTTTAGTTTGAAATTTGCTATTGAGTGTTTGATTCTTCATAATTGTACTGAAATTAAATGAGCCGTAGAGGTTGTATTACTTCAGTAATTGCAATGCATAACTGCACAGCAATATAGAGAGTAACTTGTAGCTACCTGCCTTACAATGGTGTGATTGTGAAATGATGGGTGGTAAGAAATGTCGCAGAACCAGTCGAACCATTCCTTGTCTAACTTTGAGCGCCAGAAAACAGGGAAAGTCTTTTTTGATTGTGTTCATGTTGCAAAGATTGAAGGCTTTGGGTCTCATGTGCACAAAGTAGACAATCATACATGTTGGAAAAAGTACAAGTTAACTGTGAATATAGTGAACGCTTTTCTCTTTCTCTTGAGCAATGATGACTACTTGAAAAGAAAGCAAAATGTGTTAAAGACAGCACGGATCGGCATGCAGCAAATCTGGGTTAGCGTTGATCTATGACATTCATATTTGAGCTGACATTTCTTTTTTATGGATAAACTACCGGGATTAAGAGGTAAATAAATCCTGCTAGTCCCTATTTTTATATATAAACATTACTCATAATGACAACCATATATTATGGCAATACACCATGGAATGGATGATTTGGGGTAATGATGATGTCTTTTGGCATCAAGTATAATCTTATCCATCCATCCATTATCCGTACCGCTTCTCCTCACTAGGGTCGCGGGGGGTGCTGGAGCCTATCCCAGCTGTCTTCGGGCAGTAGGCGGGGGACACCCTGGACTGGTTGCCAGCCAATCGCAGGACACACATAGACGGACAACCATTCATGCTCATACTCATACCTAGGGGCAATTTAGAGTTTTCAATCGGCCTGCCATGCATGTTTTTGGAATGTGGAAGGAAACTGGAGTACCCGGAAGAAACCCACGCAGGCATGGGGAGAACATGCAAACTCCACACAGGATGGCCGGAGCCGGGTTAGAACCCACGACCGATGCTGTCTCTCACTGTGAGGCCATCGTGCTAACCAGTCGTCCACCGTACCGCGTCTCATCTTATGATAGAATTAAATAGAAACAGGTAGTTCACTATTTAGAGCAATGCGGGAGTTGAGTCACAGTCAAACAATATTTTTAGTTTTTTTTCCCCCTTTGTATATGGCCTCTCAGTTGTAGCTGCAGATTGTCTGTAATATTTTCTGTTTCAAGAAATATTTGATAAATCAACACTTGGTCGATTAGACTCGAAAAGATGGAGATACAATACAATACAATTTTGTTCATATCGCGCATTTCACAACAGCTAGAGCTGTAACAAAGCGCATTCTATATGCTGTCATATAAATTAGCATGTAATTAGAACACGTAAAAAAAACATTAAACAAATTTACATAAACATATTTACAATAGATACCATAATAATAGCAGAACAGCGACTCATTTTGAGTCAAAAGCTAAAGAATAAAAATGTGTCTTCAAACGGGTTTTAAAAATGGACAGAGAGGGGGCTTGCCTAACATTCAATGTGAGCTCATTCCATAGGGGAGGACCGGCAACAGAAAAGGGACGCCCTGGGAAACATATGTGTCCGATTGACAAGGTGTACCCTTGACCACTAATGAGATCCTACATAAGGAAATTCTGTTATTTCCTCAATATTTCTATCAAATATTCATCTTCTCAAAATATTGCGAATATTAACGTGCTAACCATGGTTTACAATGTGCCGGTAGTCAAGGAATCAAACTGAGACAGTAAAAGTTCAAATGCACTATAACTTGCTGGTGGTCTATTTCTCCTGTTCTTTGCATTATAAGCATACTTCCATCCAACATTTTCAAATCACTCTCCATAGAACATATTCAGCATATTGAGCTGTCTTTATTATATATTTATAAATGTGTTATTACTGTAAAGTTCAGCTCTTGTAGCAATCTGGAGGTTTCTTATGTGCATGTTTTTCCATGTCCTCCAACATAAGATTGACAGGGAGAGATAACGTCAGAGTTCACGACCAAGCTGGGAAAAGCCACCATGTTGATGTCCTGTGTGTGTGCGTGTGCGTGTGTGTGCGTGTTGGGACATTTGCAAACCACTGACCTCTTTTGCATTAGTTTTCTAGTAACCTCGCTGCCGTTTTTGGCAATGGGTGGGTTCTTCCTCTGCCTCACATTTATTAGTTTAGTTTGAAAAATCTGCTCACAGGCTGAAGAGGGAGGGCCACATTCCCATGAGGCCACATTTTGTACTGATCACTCCCAAATTCCAAAAATGAGATTTAGTTGTCCTTGTTATTTTGCCGTTCATTTCCATATGCACTGCAATACTCTGTCTTCATTCATGTATGTCTGCAGGGAGGAGGTGCAACAGAACTGTGTCCGATGGGGGAAGAAGTTCTCTTTTGTGTGTAAAATGAGCGCTAATCCAGTAACTGGCATATTGGAACCCTGCATCTGTAGGGTCTCTGTACGCAAGGTAAACTACAGTTTCTCTTAAATACAGTACCAGGATATAAATACAGACCCTAAAGTGAAGTACGAGGACTACATAAAGCTATCAACTGCTGTGCGAACTGTACTCCAAAATAAAGAATTTGACATTTTGTTGAAATTTTAGGCAATAGCGAAGATAGATACAAAAGGTTAACTTTATTCACTCTCGTGGTCCCTGATTTCATCCGATATTCAACTTTTCAAAACTTTTTCGTTTCAAGTATATGTCCTAATAGACAGCATGGTCGAGAAAAAACACCACTTTCAAAAGTAGGCACTCCTTTTCCTCTCAGGAAAGAAAAGTTGGTTTTGCTGTGATTGATATTGTTTTAGTTTGATTTGGTATGTTAGGTCATGTTTGGATTTTGGGCGATGTTTTTCCTTGTAACGCTGACCGCTGCCTGCCATGATTCCTTTGCATCTGTTCTGATCGTCATGTTTCATCCAATCAGCCTTCCCCTTACACTCATGTCTTTTCCAGGTGTGCCTCGTCGTCTGATTAGGTTGTATGTGTAACTTGCTGGTTTCCAAGTTCTGGTACGCATCATGATTTTTCATATATCAAAGGAGGACAAGATCCAAGATGGCCCATTTTTCACTAACACGCTCAGTTTACATTTTTTGTCATAAACTGAAATGAGTTATCATTTTCTTTTTATCTATTTATTTTGGAGGAATTGGGAAATAAGTGACTATTTGAAAAACGGCTACTTTTAATGAGGAATATGGTCACGTCCCCCTCCGCTCTTTCTCTGGTACTGCAAGAGTCACGAATGGGACCAATTACAAACTCTCCATTGGAAATCATTGTACTTTCATTGCTCATAACGCCCAAAAATGGTGCTCAATTGGCACCAACATTCATGCGGACATCCCTGCCTCTGACCACTGCAACATATAAAAATAATTAACCTCTCCGTGGCTGATTTATATGAGAATGAGAAACTGTGGAAGTGAGCAGAGGTAACATAGATTATGCTGTAAGGACGCGGCACGCTGTTTCTTTGCTGATCACAGTGAGGACGCACGGCATAAAAGCACCAGTCGGGATATTTACAGAGACCGAAGTGCGAATGGGTAGACGTGCATATTTATTTGGATGAGGATTGGCTCCAGTTTTTCGACTTTAGGTGACGGAACTACAGCATGCCTTCTTATTCTCTGGCTCCGGGCTACGCATACACCCCTCAATGTTACGTTCCAATGCGGCCACACTTGGCTGTGTGAATTGGCTGCAAGCGGTGGTGGACGCAATCGTGCATGAGTGTGGCAACAGCCAGGCATCCCCGCCACCAAGTCGCCAGTAAAAAGCTAATTTAGTTGTGCTAACGTCGTCTGTTTAGCGATGGAAAAGCTAATTAAGAACCTACTTTTGTTACCCATCGATGCCTGGGGGCCTCCTCATGCTTAACAAAAGATTAGCGTAGCGTATAACCAGTCAGGGTACATGGGCACATCCTTGCTCTCGTCCAGCACCGGTCCTTAATGGCCGCTATCCTGCCTGTTTGACCAGTCCTCGTCTGGTTTTCTTCATTCGTGCTGCATCCCATTTGCTTTTTTTTCAATCCCTGTATTGGTCATTAACACTTTTCATTTTAATTTTTTTTTTTTAATTTTGTTTATTTGTCAATAAATGTTTTGGGATTTTCACCCGCGCTCCTGTCTTGCATGGCTTTGTACATTTGTGCAATCCGTTTGTTACTCCACACCCCAAACCCTTACGGACTAACTAAATTCACATGTAGACATTAAAGAATTAACTGTTGAGCCCTTTTAAAATCCACGGACAATACAAACAGCAGCACTGGCGAGGTTGTCTCCCAGATTAAATAAAAATGGTCATCATATTTGTTAAAAGAGCACCCTGCGTTGTAAAAATGATTGTCATGTATGTGGAGCGTGGGAGTTTTTTCTGCCACAATGTGTCAGTAGACCCGGGTTCTTCAAACCTGTTCGTTGAAGGCTGGTTTCCTGGATGTTTTGTTCTGATCATTTGAACCATTTGCAGGAGATGAGATGGAAAACATCCAGGAAACTGGTCATTGAGGAACAGGATTTAAGACCCCTGCAGTAGATCGTGATGCGTTTACTCCCCTATGTTGTGAGCATCCATGCTTATGTTATAGGGCGTATGTGTTAAACTCCAGTCCAGGAGGGCTGCATTCCTGCATGTTTTGCACCTCTCCCTGCTGCAACGCACCTGATTCAAATGATCCGCATATCAGCAAGCTCTGAAGGAGCCTGACAACGGTCCTGGTCATTTGAATCAGGTGTGTCGCATCCCGCACAGCTGGAAAACATCCAGGAAAGTGGCCCTCTAGCACCGGAGGTTGACACCTGTGTTTCAAGGAATTGTATGTGTTGTATCCTCTACTATTAATTCGGGTAAGGATGAATGAAGGCTCAGGTGTAGACGGAAGACTTTTTAATTACAACGAAGCAAAACAGGAAGACTTGAAGAGCTCTCATTTACATTGCTCAATCGCACGCACTGCGTGATGACGTCACGCATAACCACGTGATTCAACACAGACCACAAATACATAACAGTATGCCTCCAGATTTGTTCCACAAAGTCTGCGTCGGTTTTTGCCATTTCTTTTGTTGTAAATGACACTATCACTTAATTTAGTCAAACATAATTTACAGGTGAATTTTTTCACATCTGTCTCTCTCTCGCTCTCTCTCTCTCTCTCTCTCTCTCTCTCTCTCTCGCCCTAGCTCTCTCTCTCGCTCTCTCTCTTAATATATATATATATATATATATATATATATATATATATATATATACTATTCATATTAATGTTTGTAAAAAAAAATTAACCTTGCCCATTATATTAGAGTATCCACCCTCTTAAAAGCCTCTACACACCAATCCGACGTCGGATATTATATTTTTATTCAGCGCTAATTATTGAATTTAATTATTTATATTCATCTTTACAGGAGCTTAAAGGAGGAAAGGCCTTTTCAAAGGTAACAAAGTTTATTAATCTACAGCAGTACAATCCAGTAGCACGCATATGTCTTCGCTAACATATTCAAGTGCTTTTATGCTTCCTTCATAAAACATAATTTTACTATGTTTCCAGTAGTAAAAGGTAAGGTTAAATGCCAACTATGTGACACACTTTTAAGAGAGGCATTATGTGTGTGACTGTGTGGGGTAACAACTGACCCTGAAGAAATCAGAAATCAGAAATCCCTTTATTGTCATTGTACTCAAGTGTGCAACGAGATTAGAGAGCAGTCTAGTCTTGCAGTATACTGTTGAGAATTTCAATTGAATAGTAATATATATATATATATATCGCTCAAAGATTTTAAATTCACATTTTACATTTTATTCAGCAAATATTGTCAAACAAATACATTTATTTTAACTCAAACTTGATTCTCTACAATCCTGATTATAATCAACAAACTCATGTGTGTTATTGAGTATTCTTAGTAACGTGATCTACAAGAGCACATACCTGAATGTTGGGACAGACTATAATTGAATAGAAAATAATTGGCAATATTCACATAAATCACAATTCACTCCTCTCAAGTGCATTGGAACGGTGTGGCTGAATGACTGAAAACATACGTAATGTAGGGTTTGACATCAAAAGATAAATATGAGGCAAATTTCTCCGGATTTACATTTGGATTTGATTCACAATTTAGAAAATGGCACCTTTATGATGAACTCACTTTTATTTAATTTGAGCGTAAATATTGTACATGTGAGTGACAAGTCTGTTTTGTTGCCCAGGTGTTTCCTATTGCATTTATTAGTCTTGTGGTTTCCAAACTTTTTTTGCCTCCCTTTAGGAGATGAAATTATTTACAAGCCTGCTGCGCCTTTTTTGTCTCAGTCCCGGCTGATAAAGGAGGCTGGCTGTGTTGTATGCCCCTTGGTCCTATAGACGGATGATATTGTTGTCCCACATTGTTTTTATTTCACCACACGTATGTCAGAAACCAAACAAAAACATGTGATGTAGTAACTACGTTCTCAACCCCAACTGGCTTTTGTCGATGTGATGCGGCATAAATTTACTTCTTCCTACGTGGTGGGAATCGGCAGAGGAGAAAAATTTCATACGTGCCACCGGTCACGCCTGACTGGGCAAATAGCATTGACTATATATGGAAACGGACCGCCGTGAGCTCTGTGCTTAATAGCATAAAAATGAAAAGTGTTCATGATGGTCCCGCGCTCCCGCTGTCATAACACCGAGCCTCACCGTTTGAAAACCACTGGATTAGTCTAACAATAAATCATCAAATCAATCGATTTTTTTGAATCCATCTGGTAGCTAGTGAAGCTGTTGTCGCTAATTTGTTGACAAACAGAAACGTTGAGAGAAATATTTGTGATAATTTGAGGTAGTACAAATGGGATCAATTTGTCCACAATATTTTAAAGCAGACATCACCAAATACACACAACGACCAACATAAACTGGCCTCTCATGTGAGAAAAAAAATGCTAATGGCTAGAAAATCCCAAAATGGTTAAATGTGGTTCCTGCTTCCCCATATTGTATCTAATATGTTATATGGACAGAATTACACTATAAAAAATGAGAAACAGACTCCACTGTATTAAATGATATAAAAGGGAATCATGGACTCAATTTAGCCAGTTCGATATGTATTCATCTTTGCACTTTAAATGTTCTGTTGTTTCCACTAATCTACTCATGTTACTATGTCCAGATGGGTTTTGCTGACCTGAACATTGCAGAATTTGCGGGCTCCGGTTCTACAGTTCGCTGCTGCATCCTGGAGGGCTATGACACAAAAAATACCCGCCAGGACAACTCAATTCTCAAGGTAAGGACGACATTCATTCCAGACAATTTAGCAGATTGACTGAATCATGCGTGTCTTTTCCTTCTTTTTATTAGGTGACAATTGGGATGGCGCTTCTATCTGGGGATCCATGCTTTAAGATGTACGTCTTTATTTCAGTCAGAGATAAATGCCCTCTGGTTCCTTCAAAAAAAGAAAATGTGGTTTGATTAACAGGCCCCCCAGCACAGCAAAATCTGTCTGTGTCAGAGATGAGGATCCCACCCTGCAGCTGGACTGTAAGGGTGATAATAGCACTGATGCCAAAATACAACCACTCAGCACAATTGTGGAGGGACCTTGTGCCTATAAACCTCGACAGACATCTGTTCGCAGCACAGGTAACTTATCTGTGTATGTATTAACATAGTTTAAGCACTCAGTTGATAGCCTTCTCCAAAGTACTAAAAAGTTGTATTTATCATTATAATTTCTGTCTTAAATTCAGGCCAAAATTCTCAAAGGAAGTGATTCAGTTATAGTTGAAATGTTCTCTTCGTGAAATAAAATAACAGTTGGTTTCACAAGATCAGGCGTGGGCAAACCACGGCCCGGGGGCCACATGCGGCCCTTTAATGTTTTAAATGAATAAACCTTGTTAATATTTTATTTTCTAAATACTGCGGTGTGTCAAAGACAGAGATTTTGTTGCAATGCTTTTGTTCATTTTCATTTAAAATTAAATGTGTTTTTTTTTTCCGATGAGGTGAGGTTACCAAAACACTCCATCCATCTGCTCCTGGTCTGGCCCCTCTATCAAAATTTAGAACTCATTTTGGCCCACCAATCAAAAGGTTTGCCCACCCCTGCACTAGATAGATGTCCAGTCAAACTTCTGCTATGACCTGGCACAAAATGGGTTGAGTGCTGACATATACTGAACATGTATAAGTCATTACCCCCCCAAAAGTGTGATGGGTCTTGATTCAGTCTCACACTGAACCATTTGTACAAGTCTGCAAGACTGGTAAATAACACAGTAATCATTCATCCATCCATCTTCTGTACCGCTTCTCCTCACTAGGGTCGCGGGGGGTGCTGGAGCCTATCCCAGCTATCTTCGGGCAGTAGGCGGGGGACACCCTGAACTGGTTGCCAGCCAATCGCAGGGCACACAGAGACAACACTTATACCTAGGGGCAATTTAAAGTTTTCAATCGGCCTGCCATGCATGTTTTTGGAATGTGGGAGGAAACCGGAATACCCGTAGGAAACCCACGCAAGCACGTGGAGAACATGCAAACTCCACGCAGGATGGCCGGAGCCGGGATCGAACCCACGCCTGATGCTGTCTCTCGCTGTGAGGCCATCGTGCTAACCAGTCGGCCAACGTGCCGCCTAGTAATCATTCAATAATAAATTAAAAATATTCAACAATATTATAGTGTTAATGGTAAAAAGCTAAAGGGAGAGTCAACTCGAAACATTTCTTTACAAAAATGCGTTCTATGCAGGCCCACCAGTCGAAACATGGCATTGGGATCAATAGTGCGTTTGCGGAATATGAGTTAAGCACCAAAATCCAACCATTTGTATCCATCTAATGTGGCAGCTGTTTTGTCAATTTTCTCGACTGAAAATGACATCACAGTTGCTCAGGGCACAGCTGACAACCAATCATGGCTCAGCTTCAGAAAACAGGTGAGCTGTGATTGATCCTTACCTGAGCCCTGAGCAACTGTGATGTCATTTCAGTTGACAGAAGTGACAAAATGGCCGCGCCCCTGAGCTGGCTAAAACCGAGTGGATTTTGCTCCTCAACTCATATTCCACCAATGCAATGATAATCCGAATGCCATGTTTAGACTAGTGAAGCTGCACAGAGCATTTCAATGCAAAGAAATATGGTAGTTGACTTCCACTTTAAAAATATTTGTTCAAATGCCCACCCTCTAAAAAAATGTCTAAAATTCAGTAAATGCATGTAGTTTAGTATGTAATCATGCTCATGATTCTTCCTTGCTTGCCTTGTGCGCTTTCCGAAACTCACTGGGTCCTCCACCAAATATAAATCATTTCACTTGCCAGTGTATTAAATAATTGCTTCATAAGTCTTTTATCATTGCGGAGGTGTTTGCCATTTGTGTATTATTATATTATTGATTATTATTATTATTATTATATGAATGTGTTTATTTCAAATTATTTTATAATTCATTGGCATAACATGCGTTCTGTTATGAAAAGCTGAGAACTTAAGACAGATCAGTTATACAGATATAGGAGTAAAAATTGTGCGTGGAATAAACATTCTTGTCATGGGGCTGCACATTATATGTTTCAACAAAATCTTCTTGTAGTGTAAGCAAACTTGCATATTTTCATGGTTGTTGACACTACTTCACACTGTGGCACCTGACACGGCCCTCTGGACTTCAACTAAGACAGCAATTGTTCTACAATTTTGTCCTCACAACTAAACTGATATAGAACACATATTTGAGTGTGGGGGATGTTAATCTTTACATGTCTTTGCAAGACTTCATATGACTTCTTTTTTCTCCCAATATGTTTGGGCTGCAGGACAGCCTGATGACAGGGGTAATGTCTCCAACCAAGATGAGGCCTTTCACACTGGTCATTTCCGCAACTCCAGCTTTGCCAGCCAGCATAGCAAGATCTCAGGTTATACAGTTTATTATTATTCTTGGATTATTATCTGGAGTTTTACTTTCTTTTGTAAAAGCTTGTGATGCTCTATTAAACCTTATTTTACCAGCGTGAATAATATTTCTTGGGTCTTGAGCATGTGGAGTTGCGTGTTATGGGAATAGATTCTTTCGTCTTCCGAGTCTGCTGTTGACTTGTTTACTATTGAATGCATTGACTGTTTAATTGATGTGTGTGTGTGTTTTTTTTTTAATCAGATAGAATAACAGCTTTATTTTGTTGTGTTTTTTATGGATATGCATGGCAAAGCATTGGAGTTGCCTTCCCAGTCAATAAAGCACGGGTTCAATATTTTGGCTGATGGATATTGTCCAAAAAAAAGACTAATTCTGGCCATGCAGTTTGACATTTGCTCTGCAGTTTTGTAACGATACATTTGAATCAATCTATTTGTCAGGCTATACAAGCAAGAGCACTCCGTGACAACATCGATTAAAAGTAGCCACCAACTCTTTTGCGGCTATATACTTGTCAGTTGGGATCCAAAATTAAAGTGCTTTGTGTGTCTAGGTTTTTACGTTTTACATTATGTTTACATTTTTTTACGCCAGGTAATGTTAAAAAAATGCTTGATGTACATCAGAGAGGCAATATTTATTCATTAAAAACAAAAGGCGACTTAAGTGGATGCTGGAACAGATGAATGGCTTTTCAACACATTTTAACAGAAAAAATAGTTTTATAGAAGCAAACTGATTTTCAATCTTGGGCATGGAAGAAATGAAACGCTGAAATTACTCTTTACTTAAATTACTATAAATTATTATTATTATTATTATCACATTACGAGAAATAATTAATTAAATTACTCTTTACTTAAATTAAATACTTTCTTTAAATTACTCTTAAATTACTATTACTCTTTATTGAATTCATTATAATAAAATATACTATAATACAATTTATTTCAACGGAAACTTGTGTTTTGAAAGTGTACGAGCATCACAGAGCTGATTGTTGTTGAGTTCTGAGATGCCACGCTTAGATGACGGTTTTGTGAATGAGGCAATCGAATTGTATTCGAAAAGTCTGAGAAAATGAGCCCATCCACAGTACATACCCTTGACACTTGTTTGTAACAGTTGTTATACTGAGAGTTGTAAACTTACTCTTATTCGAAATAACCAGTTAAGTGTTTTGTCTCCTTCTCTAGGTTACAGCACAGGTCACTCTCGCTCTTCCAGCCTGACTGATCTCAGTCACCATCGAAACACCTCCTCCAGCAGCAACGCTTCATGTGGCTTTGCGCACCCACATCCCTCCACCCCAACACAACTGCATCAGCAAGCAACTCCCACCAAGCCTGAGAGACCTCCGCTACCCTCCGTTGCAGCCATCATGTCAAATAGATCATCCAGGTGATTGTACATACTACGCTATTGCAGCAAACAAAACCAGATCCTGCAGAATATCAACCACATCGCTCTCACGGAGCACACTGGTACCAGGGTTCGACTCCCATCTTAAACTTACATTGGTAAAATTCCTTAAGAATTCTTTGAGTCTGGGGAGTGTATACATATTCAGTGTGTTTGGAATTGAAGTTTTGTGACGGTTTTCTGGAGCAGTGGAGCTTGTTAATAGTAAATATACATTTGACATTTTCAAAATATTAACCATTTGTATTAAGCCTGAGTCACACAGTGCTTGTCAGTCATTCATTCCATTTCAGGACTGCAAGAGAAATCTGAGCCTATCAGAAAGTGTGTCACAGTCTTCGTTCAAGGCTTTTATGTCTGACTGAAAATTGTTGAATCAGTGGCAGAGGCCGTCAGTAAGAACGAGTTGACATAAAGTTATCACAAGATAAGAAACTGGATGAAGCAACACCTGTGCATGTGCAAATCTTGTTTCACATGATTCATCGCATTATGAAAATGAATAGAATGCAGCCAGGCGTAGCTATTCAATGGCACATCACTTTCTTGTATTTTTCTTCTTCTTCTCTATTTTTTTTCTTTTTCATTTTACTCAAAGATACAATTCACACAAATGCAGTTGACGTTAACAGCATGTATGCATGTGTTTCCAGCTGTGTTGCTATGATCTAAAAAAAAAAATATTTTTCTGTTTTGGCAACATCTGATTCCCTTTTGATTATATTGTTTCTTCTTGTTTCTAGCCCTTTAAACAAAAAAAATAGAAATTATAAACATTTTTTTTCTCAATTCCGATCAGCTCTAATTAACATGATCATGCCCGATTTCCGATCACGTGATGGGGATCGTGACATCCCTATAACAAATATCACAAATAGATTAACACATGCCCGAAGATAGCTGGGATAGGCTCCAGCGACCCCCGCGACCCTAGTGAGGAGAAGCGGTTTAGATTATGGAAGATGAACACATGCGTCAGTCACAGAAGATACAGATACATTTCTCAAAAGCTGCTTGTCATCTCTGTCTGAGTCAGAAAAAAAAACAAAAACAGAACAAAACAAGATGTCCGCTGAGGTGCCCTTGTATGTTATGATGAATTGTAAATGATGCCGTTTCCTTCTCCAAACATAGTTTGAACTTGAGGATATATTTTTCACCCCCCAAAATGATTCGACTCCAAAGTTTCCAGTCATTCACTGTAAAGTGTGCTTCAAAGCAGTGGTGCCGAACCACCGGACCGTGGGCCACTAAGGATCGGACCCACAGACGAATGAACAAAGAAAAAAAACAATCTTTCAGTGCTTCTGCATTTATTTATTATTTGAGGCTGAAATATATTTTATTTTGAAAAATGACAGTATTCTGTCTGTTACATCCATCTATATCTATGATGGACTGAAGATGCTAATTCTCTCGGTTGCAATTCGCTTATATTAAAACACACAAGCTAGCAAAATTTGGTTAAAAAAAAAAAGACCACGAATGAAGCCTGCGCTCCACAATATGCGGCAAGCAGCTCTTTATGAAAAATTGTGGTGAGTTATAGATGTTCATACACTTGTTCTGTGGTTCCTTATGTTGGTGCATTTCAGGTGGACGCTGCTAATATTGTTACATAAAAATGTGGCTTCACGTTTATTGTAATATCGACAAAATACCCCAGTTTTTGTATTTCTCGTTCATGCACGTTTTAGGCGTTCGGTGGTGTTTGTTGCATTGCAATATTAAGGTACATAAAAATATACAGTGGATTTTATTTGTCAGCCAACACCAAAAGTTCGAAACTTATATGCACTGGTCCGTGTTAGAAAAAAAGGTTGGGGACCACCGCTTTAAAGAATACATCAGGTGTATGTTAATTCAAAATGTTTCCGGTACTAAATTTGTATTTGTTGTGTTCCACAGAAGGAAGACAAACATGATGGAGAGGCAACATAGCTGTGTGGACGATACCCGCATTGATGCAGATGACATTGTGGAAAAAATCGTTCAGAGTCAGAATTTTTCGGACAGCAGCAACAACGAAGGTTTGGGCACCGGCTCTTTTCTTGTTTGACGTTTACTTAAATACGAGCTTGAATTAATATCTTCAAATTTAATTTTGTATTATTTCCTGAGATAATGTGTAACAGTTTTTTCTAGCTTTTTAACGTTTGGTATCTAACTTAACCACTTTGTGTTGAGAATTCTTTTGTAATAAAAAATAAAAAATGTTTCCCGCCTCCAGACAGCAACTTGCAATTGTTTGTCAGCAAAGATGGGACAACAACCCTCAGTGGGGCGCAGCTCGCCAACAGGTACACTGCCGTGTGTTTTTTCTCCCTATTTCTCACCAAAACGTCCACCTGTTTAATCAAAACGAGCACTTGCTTCTGCCCGTGTGTCTTCGCAGAGTAACACCTGGTGTCTTCGAAGCTGTAGTAATTGAGACACATTGAACGATGAACAACACCCTGTCTGCTGCAGGACTAGCTGAATTAGGATTCTCAAGAATCCGATTGTATGGTACTGTGTACAAGTATGTGCAAATCTGCCTTGAAGGACACACCACTTTTAGATAAGACTACTATGATAGAGGCAGTGCTTACATGCTGCTGCCTCCGTGCAGGTCCGATTATCTGCCAGTGCCAGGATAAAAATGAGTGGATTGCACCAGGAAGGGAATAAAAAGTGACTTGCGATGGCAGGACAACTATGGTATATGTTAAGCGCTTTTTTTACAGCTGCAGCTGTTGTGAATGCACTGTATAAATAAATATGTTGTATTGCATTGTGCATGGCACGGCAGCATAGTGATGTTGTAGTTAGCACGTTCCTAATGAGAACAAGATAAAGTCGATATAATGCCTTAGTTAGTGCATAAAGAAAGGTTAGTGAGCACATCAGCCTGGTGAGCCATGTTAAATGTCAAGAAGTTACGCTATCCTTGATTGTAAAACATTTCTAGCAATGATTTAATTCTACTTTGTAATATGTGCTGCTTCATCCATTTAAAACTGTGCAAATTGACTCGAATGAAATATCGCCATTGTTTCAAGTCTGCAGTATAGTTCAATGTTTATCTAAAAGATAATTTAGTAAAGCAGTAATAATTTTCTCTCTTTTTAATGAATTCAAATCAACAAATTACTTGAACACTTTACTTAGTAGAACACTGAAGAAATTATATATATTTTATGCTTTTTCAGTCCTCCAGGAAATTCTATGGACAGTAATTTGGATTTCTTTCTCATTAGGAATATAAACGATCACACTTGGGCTATTGAAGGAAGAGATAAATTGAATCCCATGAAAGGAACTAAAAGCATGTGTTGAATCGGGCAAGATTAGGTCATATGATCATAGAAAACATCTTAATGAACTGGCCCCAAGCTTTTATTCTGTACTATATTGTTACGGGATCCCTGTATTACCTGCTTACACAGTTTTGCACACGTCAAAGAGAATCATTATAAAAACATCTTAAAGGCAATGGACATCACATGTTAAATGACAAAGTGTGTTTTTCTTGAAATTTAAATGTCTTTTTTTTTTTTTTCAAAAGCGCATATGGCAGGCCATATGTAACACTGTACTGTGTCTGAATGCGCATTTAACTCACCACAAATGGGAGCTTTGTTTTATCTTCCAGTCCATGTGATCTTCCCATTAGATTTCAATCTATAAATCTGTGTGGAGTTTGCATGTTCTCCCCGTGCTTGTGTGGGTTTCCTCCGGGTACTCCGGTTTCCTCCCACATTCCAAAAACATGCATTGTAGGCCGATTGAACACTCTAAATTGCCCCTAGGTATGAGTGTGAGCGCGGATGGTTGTTCGTCTTTGTGTGCCCTGCAATTGGCTGGCAACCAGTTCAGGGTGTCCCCCGCCTACTGCCCGAAGATAGCTGGGATAGGCTCCAGCAATCCCCGCGACCCTAGAGAGGAGAAGCGGTATAGATGATGGATGGATATATATATATATATATATATATATATATATATATATATATATATATATATATATATATATATATATATATATATATATATATATATGAATTGATCAATAAATAATTTTGTGTCAATCAATTTTTTTATGGTCGACTTTTTACTTAGCCCCAATTTTCACAATGTAGGTCTGGCGGGCCACCTGGGAATGGTGGGTGTCAAAAGTTGTATAGCGGCAAAAAGAAAAATGAGAGGTGTCTTGGCTGGCCGCAGTTATTATAGGCCACGCAAATAAGGGCTCATCATAGCAACAAGATGCTAATGCTGTGCTCCATTTTATTGCAAAATACCTAAAAAACACTCCTAATTTTTGATGGCTTGCGTATATTTCTCTACACGTTTTTCATCACAACAGTAATTTTACAACGGACTATTATTATTATGAACTTGAACTCGCATTGCACTTTTGTCTCCCGACCGTAATATGTTGTGGGGATGTTACTTGTTGATTATGTAACAAGAAAATCCATATTCGCTTTTTGAACTGTTTGTGCAAACTCTGCTCTTGTCACACTGTGTATGGAGCTGCAGTGACGACCGTCTTCTGGCTGGGACACCACAAAGCATTCAATGTACCATGATTGTCAGTGAAAACAATGGAACCTCCCTCCACTGGATACGTTTGTGCTTCATGACAGTGTCACTGTGTTAGTTTATGTCAGTGTGCGTGTGTAATACAGTATATCCCCATGCATGCAGGGCATGCATATTCAATTCTGTCTGTGAAAGTCTTTGCATTGTTCTGGGTTATATTAGGCAAGTAGCTTTTGACTCAACCTGAGACTGTCTCTGTTCTGTTGTTCTTCTGGTATGTATTGTATATATGTTTATGTGTTTTAATTTGTGTTCTAATTGCCCGCTAATTTATATTACACCATATGGAAAGCGCTTTGTTACAGCTGCAGCTGTTGTGAAATACGCTATGTAGATAAAGTTGTATTGCATTATATTGTATAAGTATGATACAGTCCATCAGCAATAGGCCTTCACTTATCCGCTGCTGAGGATTTGTTGGAGAAATTAAAAGAGAGAAAAACACCACAACGGCATAATATTAATTGTACTATTAAGGACTTCTGCAGCCATTCAAAATTTGGGATGTGGTTCATGACTTTTGTGACTATTTCTTGACCTCCTCATAAATACGACCCAGACATTTTCCTTAGTTCTTATCAAATGGACATCCTTAAAAAGAGAAATGGAAAACATATTCCGATTCTAAAAGGATTACTGACACTGTCTCCACAGAGAACGACTAAAGCTCTGTGCTGTATTTTCAGACCAGCAGGCTGGTCTTTTTTTTATTTTTTTATTTTTTTATGTGTGATCGAAAGATATCGTATGATGAGATGAAAAGTAAAATAATGGTTTCAATATTTACAGTATGAGGGAAACTGTTAATTTTTGGATGAATTGTCTCCTTTAACTTGTTTTGATATTTATGTTTTCTTCTGTACTTGACTGTGTATACCCAATAATACGATTTACTTTTTCACAACTTTATCATTTTCTGCACCCACTGATTAAAGGCTTTTGGGGGTTAATGAATAAAAACAACTGTGGTATATTGCATTTGTTGTCTGTGAGCCTTAAATATTTGTGCCAAAATAAAATAAAATGAAACTCTTTGTCTTTTTTTATATACAAGACATGCACATGTATACATTTCCCCCTCTACATAGTACAAGATACGGAGATAAAACTTTGATAAACGACTGACATACACAGCTTGCAAAATGTTGGAGGTATTTGGTTTTTTGGGTTAAGATTCAAGATAAACTTAAAATGTTCTATCACCTGGTTGGCGACCAGTTCAGGGTGTAGTGTGCCGTTCACTTGTAGACAGCTGGGATAGGCTCCAGCACCCTCCCGCAACCCTGTACATGATAAGCAGTGTGGATAATGACATGACATGTTCTTCAACCACAGTGATTTGTTTGTTCTCAAAAACTTTGGATACCCATGTGCAACTTCAATGTTTGAGTACTTATTTCACAACTCACTGAGTCAAAATATATTAATCTATTATGATTATAGAACATTTTTTTGTTCACACAGATTTTCTTTTCCCCCTGGTATGGTATGGCATGAGTGTGAGCGTGGATGGTTGTTCGTCTCCGTGTCCTGCAATTGGCTGGGAACCAGTTCAGGGTGACCCCCGCCTACTGCCAGAATGTAGCTGGGGTAGGCTCCAGCGCCATAATAGATAATGGATGGATGGATGAATATAGACTGGAATATTTAAATCACGGTTCATAAAACCCTTTTTATTCATGTTCAAAATGAATGGGAGACAAACAGTAGAACGATGTAGTTTTTATGTTTTTAAGTAGTCTTGTTGTTTTTAGTGTATAGTACAGTACTACAGTACTTTCAAATAATGAGTATTGACCAGAGGGGGGCAGCTGACTTAGTAACCGCTTCTCAGCAGTTGAATTTCCGAAGTAGAAGCAGACAACCAGGAAGCGTCCGCAAATAAATTTCGTCACGAAAATGGTAAGGGAATTAAGACGTTTGAATTTAACATGGGCGTATAAAGCTTGTTTATGTTACGTTTGGGGTCTCACACGATCTTTGGCTTCATGCTTGTTAGTCGAACTAACCACGGATTGTCTGAAATATAGCGACGCGTTTGGGTTTTGCGCTTGAGCTCGTGATACTGCTCACCAAGGGACAACTAGTTGAATTAGAAACCATTTTCACTTTTAGACCAAGTTAGGCAAATGTTCTTTCGGGAATTGTTTGGTGCGGCAAACTCAAACCGGGCTGCAATTTTAGTGTCTGGTTGTTTTGTCGAAAATATGGTTTTGTAGAAGAGGTTTTAGTGACGATGTTGGCAATCCTTGGCTGTGATGTGTGGCAGTGTATTAATGATGCATGCGGTGTTGTATTCCAAACATCAAAATGTGTTTTTCTTTTTGTGGAAGCTTATCCTGCTTATTGTGTGACTTTGTCTCCAGGCTACCGGAGTGGATCAGGCAGCAGGCATGAGTCTCATTGTCTCCAGCCTCATGCTGTTTACTTACTATTCTATCTGGGTCATTGTTCTGGTAGGTTTGGATGCTTAAGTTCTACTTCAGTGCAAGATGTTTGTGTTGCAAAGTTATATACAAACAACCTTTCTTTTTCTCCTTTTTATACTGTATTTGCTGCTCGGCTAACTTTTTTCTAATGTGCGGAAAGGGAAAAATGCACTATGCTAAAGAAAACTAAAATAAACACTTGCATTGATTTTTTTTTTAATTTTGTTTTTATTCTACCTTTATCCAAAACGTTTTGCTTTTCTTCACTTCTCTGCAAATTGTAATTGTAGTAAATTGATTTCTAAAATCAATGCACATGGTAAAAAACAAAACACAAATCCTTACGTGAACAATAGTAGGAGCGCAAGTTAACATATTGCAACTAACTTAATTCTGTGTTTTATTTTTATGTGATGCCAATGAGGGCTTGTGGCAGATATATTCTATTTCTTTCAGTACTAGTATTTCCCAGGTCATAAACGCAACATTCCATTTGTGAGTGCAATTGTGTGGGATCTTTCTCCTTTTGATGTCAAACACAGTTTTGGTTGTTAATAAATGTGAGTTCACTGACTATTGCCTCTTTAATCCATGGTAGACATTACAATATGTTAGCGTACCATAAAAGACATCGTGTTAGTGTTGGTAAAAAAGTTACATGACTGAAAGTTTCAGAAATAAAAATAGGCATCGGCCACAACATGCTTCCTTTCTAGATGATCGAAAAATCCCATCGTCCTGTCATGAAAGGGAAGTTTGCATCTTAAGTATTTTTGGTTGAAATGTGCCATAACTTTAGGACTCTATTGCTAACACCAGATAGCTGTGACAGTCTTTATCCAAAATGCTTTTGTTTGCATTGCGGATGACCCGGATTAACATGCGTGTGCGCCCTAGACAGGCATGCAGCCAGCGGGGCAATGCGCGAGACGAAGCTATTTCAACAGAAAAGCAATGTGCCAAATAAATAGATATGTAAATGAACGAATCGTCGTCTACTTAATTAGCGACGTTGTCGTGATTAGTCGACTAATGTTGGCAGCCCTACTGTCTAGATAAGTACTACATGTCTATGTTTCATGAAACATTTAAAGTGATAAAACCACAGATTGGTTTGTATTCTTGTTGTGATTTGATTTATGACTTGCTCGCTTGTGTTCAATCCACCCTTTTGTTTGGTTGAATTTGGTGAAGTTGTAAACTTAAAAGAGGATTTTAAGACTGTAAATCAGTGTTTCGTTACTTAACATGTAAAGTACATAAACTATCTTTCATATTATTTAATACAATACAACTTTATTGATGTGTCCTTTTGCCTTTATTTTAGTGTAACCATAAAGTATAAAACTAAATCATTGATGTGGAGTAAATCTGATGTTTTTTTAATTGTAATAAGGGCTGTCAAAATTAAAGCATTAACTCAGGTGATTAATCCCAAAAAAATTAATTCAGTTAAATATTTTAACTCAGTTTGATTTACTTCAAAAATAATTTGCATACTCTGCAAATATTGTGCCATATTAGCTGTCTTTAGCATGTCTTAGAACAAGACACTGTGTTTAAGTTACCACTGGGCCTTGCAAACCAACAGTGCTGTAGTGTGGTGCTTGTGGGCAGTTTTGAGAAATGTTCCGAAAATAAATGTCTGCAAAGATGTCCCCATTTAGATCATATTCAAGAATCCACAAAAGCTATTAGAACAGTCTTTGAATTAAATATACTTCATATTTGGTGATTTTGCATCAATTCCAAGATATTATTCAAGTAAATATCTATTATAAGCTTGACAAAAAATAGTAGTTGAAACATGTGATTAATCACAATTAATCATGGAATTTTTTGTGATTAATTAGTTAAAAAAATTAATCTTTTTACAGCACAAACTGTAATACAAATTAATTTGTTGCTTGTGTTCGTTAAAAAATACAAGAGAAGACGTAATTGAAAAAAATAATTTCCTATTAAATCACAATTGTAATATTAAGGGGAAAAAACAAACGCAATTCGATTTTTTTTCTCGCAAAATTGTGCAGGCCAAATTCTCTAAAATGTTAATCTAATTGTTTTCGTTGTGGCAACTAGTTCTTGTCTTAGCGTTTTAACTTAAATGTTTGCTATCTTGCCTTTTCCCAGCCTTTCATGGACCGTGATCATGTATTACACAAGTATTTTCTCCCACGAGAATACTCGGTCATTCTGCCTGGTATCGCAGCTGTACTACTACTCCTTTGTATAGGTAAGACTCACGCCCAATGTCCCCACTAATGCATGAATATCACCACATGCCTCATTCATGTGCTTATTTGATCAAATAAATTCAGTGCTTTTTTTTTCGTGTAAATCTAAATGGCATATCTTTGCTCTCCACAGGAGCCTTCACCGCAATAATCCTATGGAAGAATCAGAAACCCAAAAAAGTTAACTAATTCCAAAACAAGACTGCGATTGATTTATATATAGTGTGGAACTGTTAAATTCACTCTTTACCAGTGGCTCCTTAACAGACCACCTACCAGTAAATAGATATTTTTGTAAATAAACACATGATGAAAATCTCTAAAAATGAGTTTCCAAGTCCTTTTGGATTCAATGGACAGCGATTTTGGGGAACAAGGGCATCTCAATAGAATCATGACTCTTCCAACAATATTGATCTTTTCTTTAATATATATATTAGTTTTGTTTACCCCTTTGGATGAATTAAATAATGTATTGGCAAGTTATGACTGAAGGGTTGCTTTTGATCAGAAAAGGGCAATTGCTGGCTGTGGGTCGTCCCTTGATTTAAAAATAATAATAATCATAATTAAAACATTCTAAAAAGCATTTAGTTTTTTAAAGCCCTCTCTGTAGATCAAATGTTTATATTTTTTTATTTCATTCATTTTTCACAAGGTTCACCGTGGGCCCCTAACCTGAAATTTTAGGGGGCGAGTAGGAAATTTATGGGCGCACACTGTAAATTGGCTTGCATATTAAATTTTCACATTTGCACTCAAGATTCATAATATAGATTAATTGATGAAAGTCCACAGGATAAGTTTTTCAGCAACAAAAATGTTAAATAATAATTGGAAGAAAAAAACAAATTTACTGGTTAGACATGCACAAGTAGATGACAAATTTACTTGGACTTTCTCCAACTTTAGGGTTTAAAATGCCATCATTTCGGGGTAGTTTGGAGCCCTGAAAAGACTAACATTGGAAGTCGTGCATCCCCTTCCATTCCAACATGGGGCATCTCCACATCCATATACAAAGCCACTGTTGCTGCAAACTGTTGCAGCGATTCTGGGCCCCACCAGTACTGCAGACTGGTAGCAAACCTTTTCACCTGTACAGAAAGATGCTCAACCCATCCCGCCTTCAAGCTATAGTCAAGCAAGGCAATTACGAGGAGCACTGAGAAACAGCCAGGAGCCCCGGAACCAGCCTCATCCACCGCAGCTGTAGACCACAGGCACACCCTATGACCGGAAAGCCCGAAGACACAGTCTCCGTGCCACCATTCCCAACAAGGGACAGGAGATCATAGGCGCATCAGCTCGAAGCTAGTGAGGAGAGACCACCCATGTAACGGGTGCACATCCGGTCAGAGACATGGTATGTAAATTAGCAATGGTCACTTAAATGGAGGAACTGCCTGACAGAGTGAAGGAGACTAATTTATTGTATTTCAAGAACATACGAGTTGTGTGAATGCAAACTGTAAAAACATCTGTCTTAGATAAAGAACATATGAGTAATGCAGTCATTATTACAAAATCATTACTTTCTCACCTTAGCAAGCAATCAAAATGGCTGAGAAGCCATTGGTAATCATATTATCCACAGTCATGGTTTAATGAAATGAAAAGCACACACATACCAAATTAGCTCACTCACTCTTAATACAAGCAGGAAAAATCTTACGAAAAAAAAATGTTTTTGCATTGTAGAGATTTGAGAGATTTTTGTGTGACTCTGCTTTTTAGATATAAGATGAATGAGTGAGCTATTGATCACAGTATGCAAAAAGGCGTGGGCCATTGGTGACAATTGACCACTTGATTAGTTGTTCGCTAATGAATCAGTGCTTGAGATAGAACATTTTCAGACATTAAATAAAAGCAAAGCCATTTAAAAATAAATGGCAGTATCTACTTGTAGAAAACTAGCCTCGGCAAAATATTGCTTTTTATTTTGACTTGTTTGTGCTTTATAATGAGTGTGGTGGGTATTTCGGGGTGAATTTTATATGATGGGAAAAAAATGACTGCGTGGTCAGAATGAAACGAAGGCACAGCCACCCCACGGTAGGCGTCACTGAGGTATTGACACCCCCCCCCCTCTCTTTAAAATGTCTGGCTGCGCCCCTGAATCATTAAGCAAAAAAAAAAGAAAGTGAAATTGTCCTCCCTTTTAAATCACGAATTAACTGCGGCTAATCCCTTTTTTCCCCGGCTGAGTACATTTTCACTGACCACACCCAAGCCTGATTGCCTCCAGACTTGTTCAATCAAGAAATCATTTAAATAAAACCAGTCTGACAAACTGTTGATTGTGAGGCCTATGTTTGTATCCTCTTTCCCTCTCCCCAACGGCGGAAACTACGCCGCTAACATGAATCCCATCCCTCAGCCGTACTTTTGGATATTGTGTCGCCGATGGAACAGGCTGCGCTTCGCACCATGACGCTGTTGACTAACATGTGACAGTGACACACGCGCGCGCGCGCGCGCATTCTATTCTTCGTCCAGCACAGCAGTCAGGTAAGACTTGTCTATTCAAAAAATGTATCTTGAATAAAGAATGTGTAATTCGAAGTTGAAGATCAAATGACAGATCCGTGTTGTTAACTCTAATTTTCAAGAGTTGTAAACACGTCATCGTAAAGTGATAACGTCAGGAATCGCATTTTTCCTAACTAAACACGCAGAGTTGACTTCCTTCAGGATTATAGCTGCCTTAAAACGAGTTGCGTTGAATAATATATTTTTTCACAGGGGAGACCTATAGGCATTGTTTTGAACAAATGTCACATGAGATCTAATTGCACTCTCGAGACCCGTGATTATAACGCAGTACAGCCTACGGTTACAAAAACAAAGTGGTGTCAGAGTACAGAGGCACTTGGCTTGGAGGTAGGAATTATTATCCTGATAGTCCAACATTAACATTTAAAGCAATTACATTACTATTTGTCGCAACCAGGGGCGATTCTAGAATCGAAAGTGTAATGGTGTAGAGATGAGCTCCAAGCCAGGCAAGATCAATATGACAGCTTTGTACATCTTCATGTAAATTTTATAAAAGGAAAGTATCACACTTTTCGGGAAAATTTGTGACTAGAACATCAAATCTGATCAAGATTATTGTTATTTATTTATTATAATAAAAAAAAGTGTATTACTTTATTTACAGAGATGGGCACTTGACCCTTTTTTGCCGGTGAGTCCCCCGCCGGCCGCGATCTCTGTACGGTTCCAGCCTCCACCCTCTGGCCTTATTCATAAAATTTGTCGACCCCCGAGAAACAAAAAGCGTCCGTCCGTGCATGATGCCACTGCAGGAGAGATACCCCAACCCCATATGCACGCACATATACACACTCGAATTCAGTCTTTAATTTCAGCTTCCCCGACAAGTTTTATGCATGTCACGTGATTAACATATGTGATTAACATATCTTAACGTTGGAAACTAATCCTGCCTGTCTTGACTATTGAATAAAAATTCTCAATTAAGAAACAAATCATTACAGTATTTTGATAGTTGACTAGTCACTCAGCGGTCGTGGTTGCATTTAGTCGACTAGTTGGATCACATGTAAATCGCAGCATATTGCTCTAGCAGGCAGGTGTTATCTTACAGTCGAAATTCTTCGGGTACGCGTAAATTAATAATATAGACCAGGCATCACCAAATGGCGGACCGCGCGATGGTTCGGACCGAACCCATGACCGCTCTACGATGAATTTTTTTCAGGGCGCATTCGCAAACGTTGGCGCTGCAATTCTAGTTAATACGGAAAAGGCATCACTGATTTGAGCCAATCAAATCTTTTGTTTACGATCCACTGCCAATTGCGTAGCAGACCGGAAAAGAGTGCTGCTGACAGTATGCTTTGCTAAAAAGTTAGCAAGGTCGATGCGTGTTGTTTTAAATGAATGGACGGAGAAATTTAGTTTCGTTCTGGCTGGAGCCGATTCAAAACCAGTGTGCATCATATGCTCCGAAACCGTCGCAAAATTGTGAAGCGCCACTACGAAACAAAGCACCGCCCTTTTTTGCAAAGTTATCCGCTGAGGTTTGAGGTGAGCGCACGCAAAAACATCGAACTTCGAGTGCAGTATAAGAGATTTTTACATTTTCGTTTACAGCCCAGCGGCATGCAAACGAATGTTCACTAAAAGTATCGTGGATTTTGAGGAAACATAAAAAAAACATTCACTGATGGGGAAGTTGTGAAGGAGTGCTTCAATACGGTTGCACAAACATTATTTAAAGGAAAACACAAAGGCCAGATGTGTGAAATAATCTACCAAATCCCAATGGCCCTGACTCCGTTCCAACCCAGATTTAAGTCACTGGCAGGGCAGTCACAAACTAATTTTTCTCATTAAGAGATGTTAAAAAAATATTCAAAAGAAAAGGTGTTGTCAAAGATAATTTTGAATTAGTTTTTCATGAGGACAGCCATTTTGATTTATGTACTGAACATGTTGACCTGTTTGGATAAGTAGGCTTTCCGGTTTTTTTTTAGGCTGATAACTCTTTGATTTAAAAAAAAAAAAAAAAAAAAGGTAAAATGTGTTAACTCAATGCTTAGCACTTGATATATTTCTGCGGGAGATATTTTTCAGTTTTTTTCTGCAAGTGGCACCCTTAAATTCCTGGAGCCACATTTTCTTGAATGTGAAAACACCTTATATTTTTTTGACTGGCAAAGGTGTTTAATGGGAACATTGCTAAATATTTAGTATATAAGTGTGCTCTGTTGAAAATGACTAAATATTGAAACTATGTAAAAATATGAACATAGGCTAGACATTAAGGGAAGTCGGACTTTGGTTCAGACCTTTTAATTGGAAGACATTTTAGTCGTGGACCTCTGTGACTTTTAATTGAATACCTCTGATATAGACTATTGATGGAACATACAACTTTGATTAAACTTTGCAGCTTGTGCTAGCATTTCTGACATTTTGTAAATTATGATGCAACTTAAATTTAAGGCAGTAAATAGGCCTTAACATTTTTATTGTTAAATGTTTCATGCGTTTTGAAATTAAACCGTCAATTACTGTATCGACTATGCACACTTGCATTATGAAATATATTTCACTCTTCTCAGGTATCAAGCATTCTTTTATGCAGAAAACTGTGAAATCAGATTAATTCAATTGGAGGAAAATAACTGCTAAAGAAAACTAAAATAAGCACATACAAGCATGTTTTTGGACCGTTTGTTGACCCAAAATGGTTAGCTTTGCTCCACATGTATAATTTGACAGCATCAAGTTGTGATTGGTCTTTTGTGTGCCCTGTGATTAGCTGGCAACCAGTTCAGGGTGTACCGCGCCTACTGCCCGAATGCAGCTGGCATAGGCTGCAGCATACCTGCGACCCTGAGGAGCAGCGCTTTGAAAAATGGATAAATTGATTTTTTTTTTTTTTTTTTAATTTAACTTAATTTTTTTTTAAGAATAGAAAGATTTATTTATTTTTAAGCACTGTAACAATGTTAAAGTACCTCGTAAGGAACTGGTTTATTATTTCTTACCTTCGCTGTCATGCTGTGTGAATTTGAGAAGTTGAGTTTATGAGTTTGTCAACGCAAAATTGCACAACACTGCAGGGGTGGTTCAGAGTAGGGGTAAATTGTAAACTTAACTTTTTAAACACTATGAAGGTAATATAGCATCCATTTATAATGACTTTTTAAATCTAGTATCGATAGAATCATAGCCAACAGCAAAGGTGGCAAATGGGGGGTCAAAGCATTTGTTAAGGCTTGCCATCCAATAAAACCGCCGATGACTGTGCATGTGGTTGCTAAAAATGAACATGAACCTAAAGCTGACCAAATATCGTGCTTGCTGGGGATTGTCTGCACTTATTTACTGATAGCCCAGAATTTCTGGTGGCCCGGACTTTGCGAGGATTTTACAGAATTTATCTCCGCATGATCCGTTTGTGCTCATAATGAGGTGTTGCATTGTCCTCCTGTTTGTCTGTGTCATCCATTTCCCATCCTGTTCCACCCCAAGTCTCATATCACAGGGCTCTCTGTGTTTGGGACATTATGTTTTAGCTAATGTGGTGGATCGTTTCTCCAAGGTGGTTTATTTCACCACTCAGCCAAAGTTGCTTTCCTCTTGGAGATAGACAACCTTTTGCTCAAGAACATCTTTGGAATTCACGGCAAACCCTCCAACCTGGTTTTTCAATGAAAATTCTCAACTAAGACTGCTTCTGACAGCTTCTTTCAGCCCTTCTTCCCCAATCCAGCAGCTAAACAGAGCAAGTGAATCGAGGCATGAAAGGCAATCTTCAAGTACGCCACCAGCACCCATCTTGTGGGTCATTTCACCTTCCCTTGATAAAATAACACCCACATTTGCTCATCTGCTTGGTCATAGGTCGCAGTTCAAGACAACATATGGATGGCAATCTTTGTTGTTTCCTTCTCAGGAAAGTGATATTGCCATTTACTGTACTTGTTTCACATCTGTCCAAAGAAGGCTAATTTTGTGTAGCGGGATGTAAGGGCTGCTCTGTCCCGAACCAGCAGGCCATCAAGCACTTTAGGGTCGTTGATTTGTCCTTCCATCTGGGTCAAATGATCTCGCCTTCCATGCCTGATTTGCATCCAGCTCAGGTGGGGGCGAATCATGATTGGGACCACGGTTTTCGTGATAGACTTGTTAATCAAGCTGCCATAAAACTCAAGCTTCCACCATCACTCAAGCAATGACTGTAATTCAAATGGTGACAGGTGGATACACAGGTTTACAAAGCATCTGCCTTCTAATGGAAGAGTGTAAATTTTTTTTGCTGGTATCACTATTTTAATTTGGAAATTCAGACTCACTGCTGTACCAGCAATTGAGACTGGTCAGTAGTCGCTTCAAGCGCATTTCTGAGGTGGGCTGAACCTGAACACATAGTGGAATGAACAATTGGCAGAGAGCGGTGAACCTGTCTTCTTTTAAAATAATTGTTTTCAGTGTCATCTGCTGCTTGGTTTTTAATGACTGTGTTTCTGGTCATTTCAAACTATCGGCTTTCCTGCTCGTCATTTGGAGTGAAATGTGTGTGGGCTTCCGCTGCGGAAGACTGACGTTGCTCATGAAGAATACGTCACACCAAATAAACTAATTTGATTGGATGATGAAGGGTGACACGGGAGTGGATTTTCCCTCCCGTCTCATCCCACTATCACAAAAAAAAAAAATCCCATCCTGGACCATAGTGTAAAATAAATAATCTCTGTCCCGTCCTGCTCCAGGTGAAAACGACTCCAAGTCCCGTTCTGCCCCTGTTCAGAAAGGCGAACATTCCCATACCACTTCCATTTTGGAAGGCAGCTAATTAAGAAATGGCTGCACATCTCTCCGAGGATTTTTTTTGGGGTTTGTTTGTTTGTTTTCTCACCACTAAATAATCCTGCTCCTATGAACTTTTGATCCTGTGCCTTCCCAATCCTGTGATTGAAAGGTTAAGTTCCCTGAGAAGATGTCAACCTCTTGTCCTAACAATTCCGAGTACAGTATCGATTGGATTTAAGATTTAAGTTTTGAAAGTATGATTAAATGGGGGAGATTCTTTTATTCTATGTTGGAACTCCAAATGAATGTAGTTGTAATTATTTAGGGAATTCCGTACCAATCTTTGGCTAGTCATATAAAAAAAAGCTAACTGGACACATGTGGGCCCAAGACGCATACCTGTGAGATTTAGTCGCATGGTCTGAATCCAAGCTGATTGCTGAGTGCTCTTGTGATCCCTTTAGCCTTCCGGACATCCACTCATCTGCACCTAAATTAGTCGGAGAAGTGATTGACATTGAATAGCTGTTCCCACCACACAATATTAGCGCTATGCTCTACTCATATTGTCCCTTCCTCTTAGGGTGTCGCAATGCCATCCCGGTTCACAGATTGAAAAGTGATAAAGAGTTTTGCTGGAGGTATTTACATCTGGATATGACACCCAACCTGGAACAGGGAATTATTTGCTACAAAATCCCATATAGTTTGGAAACAAAAAAATTAGAATCCATTGTCAAGCAGTCGAGGGTGTATCCCACCTACTGCCCGAAGATAGCTGGGATAGGCTCCAGCACTCTCTCAACCCTTGTGAGGAGAAGCGGAATAGATAATGGTGGATGGATAGTTTATACAATTTGAATTGCAGTTGCTAATCCTTTCCTTGCAATAAGTGCACCAAGCCTGTGACCTATATTGACATTACCAAACGTTTGCATTTTTCCTTTGAGATGCTTTCACTGCAGACCGTCTGCTGTTATTTGTTTTGGGGGCTAGAGTGGAAAAACAAAATACAAGCTCCTACTCTGGAGCTGACTTGATCAGTAAGGCCTTCCACCTCTTGCCCTATTTACTCCCTTCTTCTGAGTTTTTATTGTGCTGTTGCCATCAAGTGTTACATTTAATGAAAAGTAATGAGCCTGTCCCGGGACAAGACATGCAAGACCAACTAAGTTATGTAACTTGAGCGTGTTTCACAGGTTAGACTGTATATTTAGGATCACGAAGAGCTAATTTCTTTTGACTTTTTATCCCCCAATAAAATGTCCTTCCTATATTTTAATACCACTTACCACATTACAATCACAGGGGAGTTGGAGCCTGTCCCAGCTGACTCTGGGAGGGCTCAGGCTTTATCCATTGGTGAATGCCATGGTACTTTGGATGGTTCCGGATGATTGGGGGATGTCCCAACAAGGTTGCGATGTCAGCAAGAAGGTAGAAGAGTAATGTTTTGGTCTGCTGTGAGCGTGAAGATTGGTTATGTATTTTTCCAAGAATGTGCAACACCCGTACGGCAGAAGCAGCTTCCACAGTGGTTTTCAAACAATATCTTTCCAAGCTTGTCATTTACACCTGTGTACTATCTTTACTTAACATGGACTGCGATTAATCTTGACTAGCATTGGTTCCTCTTATCCAGGGAAGATTATCTTGCATGACTTTGTCTTCCCGTGATTTAACCAAACATAAATGAAACACCCAAACATAAACATGATCTAATCAGTCATTACTAAGTATTAAGCGGGTGACATCTGGCTGGTTCTGACAATGTATGGTCCAGTGCAGTGTTTAACCCCGCTTCGAGAGTCAATGTTTTCTTCCCGTTACAATCAATCACCATATTTCTCTGTTTACTCTTTTGCCAACATACTGCAGAGAAAAAAAAAAAACAAAGAACTCGGCTGATATTTGGTCTGTAATTTCTGTGAGAATCTGCTAAGTATTTTGAGTGGTGAAAAACAGTCGGGACCACTTCGTCTTCAGAACATGCCTACACACCCTTTATAGTTTTCAAATGCATCTGTTTCAAAAAATGTTGTTACAATAAACTTTTTTTTTTAAAGAAATTATATAGCAACTAAATAAGACGTGTGTGTGTTCAGTGTCCAGCTTCATTGGTAAAACGCGATCGATAGTATTCTTTCAGCATTTAAAAGATACACAGTTCAGCTGCAAGCATTCCATATGTTGCGACCACAGCGCTTATCATTTGATGGTGTCTACGTCCCTTATAGGAAACGAGTCTATTACGGCCATTGTTCACCATTCTGAGTTAATTTTCTACATACAATTGGTAATTTGTACCAGTTTTCCAACTGAATATCCTTGTATGCAGGTAGTGAATCTGTTCAAGTGTAACAATGATTAATTTGAAAGTAATTTTTTACTTGAGTCGTCCGTGCTCAAATTTTCAAACAAAAGGTGCAGTGAATTAACTTTTTCTTCGTAGTACAATACAGAAAGGTTTCATTTAAAGCACTTTTTTGTTTTGAACAAGTTTATTTTTGGACTCTGTCACACTCCTGGACCATAAATTGTGAGAATCCACCCATATCTCGAAAACTTAACTGTTGGTTAAGAATATACAGAAATCAATTTATGATTGTATACATTTGCTACAAGGTGGTTGTCAAAATTACCTCAGCAAAATATTTGTTTTTTGAAAACTGACCATTTCCAGTCATAGTATTAAAAGAACAACAGTGACCTGCGCAGTTTCCATCTATCGGTTTTCTACCGCTTATTCAGGTTGAGGTCAAGCAGTTTTAGCAATCATCACCCGCTTCTTTCGATTCTTCCGGCGGGACCCCCAGGCTGGAAATAAATAAAGCTAAAATTCAAAAAACATTTTCGTTACCGAAATAAAATGTAAACGAAACTGCTTTAAAAAAAAACTAACAATTGAAATGACATTTTACATTTACAAAACTAACTATAACTATAGCAAAAAATTCCCTTTTCATCTTTGGTAGTTTATTTAAGACACTAGCCTATGGGGTTGATTTTAAATGTATTTATTTCAATATTACTGCACGGCCAAAAAAAGGTCGAACAGTTGTCTGGGAGTTGACATCCTCGAAATGTGCGTCGCATACAGGCAACGTCAACAAGCCGCAGCCAATAAAAGAGCCAGCAGATGACGTTACTCCTAGGAGACGAGTGTGGCTATCTTTGGCTCAAATGGCTTGGCTGCTTTTGTCATTTAACCCCAAATGGAAGGCGAGGTAAAGAGTACTCTCCTTTTTTGTTTCATATATGCAAAACATATACACATAATCTAACTTTAGAAGCGGTATCATGCTCTTGCGCTTGTTGTAATTCGAAGTCTGTGGCCTGTTAAAACGGTACCCTGTATTGGCAAAATGTTTGGAAATATTTTGTTGAATTTTTACTACACAATACTTACCATAGTGTTTTTCTAATCTTGCACACAAGTAAAAAAATCTTTTAAAAAAACAAAACTAACACTAAAACTAAGCATTTTTGAAAAATAAATACAAATAAAACTAATAAAAACTAATACAGCCACTCTTAAAACTAATTTGAAAAAACAAAACTCAAAACAAAATAAAATGTAACTAAATTCAAGAAACAAAACTAAAAATGAAATAAAAACTAACTATAATCAAAATTACAAAACTACAATAACCTTGGTGGTACACTATGAGTAACCCTTCAAAACTCTGACACAATATTATTCATTTTCACATATTGCTGTAATTTTCCAAATAGATTTCTGGCCATGAATAGCCAACACCCCTTATCCCATACTTCTCCAACTTCATAAGTAATTTTCCAAGATCTCTTGTGCCAAACGCTTTCTGTAGATTGAGATCCAAACTAATAGAATATTCATCATTTTCATTTACATCTCTGCATATGCAGTCGTACCGTAGTCCTATATTGTCTAAACCTATACTGGTTCCCACTAAAAAAAAAAAAATTTACGTTTACAAAAATTCAACTGCTTTGGCTCCTTGCCTGGCACAGAGGGGACATCCATGCCCATAGAACAAGTTTCAATGGCTGAGGATCGGGCTGCCGTTGGAATCCTCTTTATTGGCCAAGTATTTAAAAGCGTACAAGGAATTTGTCTCTGGTAGGTTGAGCCACTTTTGTATTGCAACTATATTAAAAAGAGCATATTCATGTAAAAGATGTACCACTTTCATAGATCGTTTCTAAGCAATGTAAATACAGTATACCATTAGTGCAGTACTACCCAACAGTTGCTGCTTTACAAACGATGCAGAGTCAAGGGCAAAGTAAAGTGTGCCAGTAGTTCAGTAACAATTATTCAATGACAATTGTGCAGATGAAACACAAAAGCATGTGCAAATTGGCATAAAATTTGCAAAATTCCACTATGGATTTTTGAGTCAACTGTTGAGGGAGTCAATGGCAAGAAGCTATTTGAATTTCTGCTCGTCTTGGTGTGCAGTTCGCTAGTTACAACTTGAGGGAAGGAGCTGGAAGAGATGGTGGACATGATGCAAAGGGGCCAGGAGAAATTGGCCTCCTCTGGTCTTTGTTCTGAAGTGTACGAGACCACAAGGTTTGGTAGTGGAGTTCAGATGATCTTCACGTTGTGTTGGCCGCACCAGAGCACCAGTAGTCCTGTGATACTCTTAAGGCATGAGGTGTTCACAGTACTTCATCACCGCGGATGCCAACGTGACATGCCTGCGCTCCTTCAGTCCCGATATTTCCGGTTTCTAGGGCAGAAGGATGGGACTTAAAACAGCTCCAACTGAAGAGCTGCATGAAGACTTGTGCTAACTGATTAATAAGATAAATGGATGAGACAGTTGTTGGGCAGGTTTTGAAGAGTGGCTCCTAACATGTAATTTCATTGGCAAATATCCTTTGGTTAAACTGTTTTTGTAATTTAGTTTTAAACTGTAATGCAAACAGATTACTCTCAGACTAGTGCCCCCTCGTTATCTAACTAAAAACTGACGTCTCAAAACGGTTTCTTGGGACTACTAGGAATACTGAATTTTGATCAGATTTGCCAAGTGGGTGGAGTGGGTTGGCTTGAGTATGCCTTCTTAGCATGAGCATACAGCAGATCAAAGGGCCTTTTCTACTTTGTAGGCTCACATCTGGTTGCTGAGAGGCAGCAGCTCTGACGGGTTTACATGTGACAGACTATTTTTTATCAAAAATAATCTTTCATTTGATCTCTGCTTATATCATGAAAAAAGTGACATTGATGCCAGGTTTGACTAAAGTTTTTCGAAATGCAAACAACTGTTTTTTTTTCTTATTTGATTTGCCATCAGAAACTTAAGATACGGGTGCTACATCCTGATCGGAAGCTCATTTCATCTTACTTCACAATAAGCAGCAGTTTGGCAAATGGTGAGCAATTTGTCAATATAAAGTACCATAAAGGGTGAGCGACCCTCGTGAGGATAAGCGATTGGGATAAAGGATGGATAGATGCGTAATGCCACTCCCAGCTGAAGTGTACTTTCAAACTAAACAGAAAAGAGAATTCCTCATTGTGTATTCAAAACAACCAAACGACTATAAATACAAAAACTACTTTTTATGGTTTGTAATGTTTTTTCGTGTCACAAAGGTATTTTGAACATGTTCAGAATCCACTCAATGTGCACAGATGTCACTAAAGCACTTATCCGACTGAGGAGCGAACAATAGCATCTAATGGCAAAGGTAGAGAAATAAGTGTTTACGTCAGTTTGTTCAAGGTCGTAAATGTTTGCCAGACGGTCGCCTGTACTTTTATTGTGTGAAGGAAATTTTGTTCCTTTATGGCAAGAAAAATCACGAACCTTTGGCAGACGCTTTCTAAACATTCTGTCATTGAATGAGCCCTGATGAACGTAACATTTGTTGCCTTCAAAAACATGCACAATTATTTGCCACTGCCTTTTATTTCTAAAATTCTGGATAGAAAAAGTGGTGCACACGTAGTTAAAATCTTTCTTGGATGATCATAATGTCATAGAGGGTTTCCAGTCAGTTTTCAAGAAGATACATAACACAGAGTCAGCCCTGTTACGTGTTTTTAATGATATTCTCTTGGCAAATGATACTATGTGCATTTTGTTTTGTTGGATTTAACTGCAGCGTGGATCACAGGATTGTTCTTGCTCGTTTCCTGTGCCCAGTCCATTAGTGGTAGCGCTCTAGAACGGTTTTGATCCTATTTGGCAGGACTTTTGTGTTAGCCGTGTCCCACTCTGACCCTCTGTCCTATGATGTTCCATAGGGTTCTATTTTGCGGCACTTGCAATTTTCATTCAAAACATGATATTTCCTTCCACTGTTATGCAGATGACAGTCAGATGTCTGAGCAAAAAGGACGCTTTCTCCTTAAGACCATTTTTGTCCTGTCTAGAGGCAACCAAACCCTGGATGTCGCAGAATTTTGAAAAAAAAAAATTAAACAAAAAGAAAGCAGAGGTTATGGTATTCGATCCCAATGATCCTTCTAGATTCCACCCTGTTGACCTGGGCCGCATGGCATCTAAAGCCAACAGTCTCCAACTTGGGTTTTAATTTGGTCAGTGATTTAAATTGGACTGGGAAATCAATGAATGCTGTTGTCAGATCTAGCTTCTTTCTCCTTCAGCAGCTGGTTGGGTAAAGACCTTTCATTCTCAACAAAACTCAGAAGCAGTAATCCATGCATTCGTTACATCTCTGCTCCATTACTGTAATGCACTTCATTTTGGAGTCAGCTAGTCCTCCCTCAAGCATCTCCAGTTGGTCCTGAATCCTGCTGCTCACCTCCTAACTGGAGCTTGAAAGAGGGAGCACTTAAACCCCATTCTGGCCTCTCCTCACTGGCTCCCAGTGCATTTTATAGTTCGTTTTAAGATACTTTTGTCTTCAAATCTATAATGGCCTTGCCGCAGCTTACCTCTCTGAGCTACTCCCCCCCCCCCCCCCCCCCCCCTATGCACCTGCCCGGTGCCACATCTCTGCAGACCAGACGCTACTAGAGGTGCCGCGGACTAAGCAGAATCTCAGAGGGGATCAAGCCTTTTCTGCCGGTGAAATGACCTGCCGTTAAATGATAGGCAAGCCCTCTTCTGCCTCCTTCTGCCTGTCCTAATTACACCTCCTCAGTCTGGACCCCAAGGTTGCATTCAGATCGTTTAACCGTTCTCTTCCAAACTACCATTGTACTGCCCTGGAGTTCTTGGGGGTCCTCATTTATACTTTGCCATATGTGACTTAATGCAACCGGGAGGAAATCAGGTGCAAACTGTACTCAGCTGTCAAACTTTGTGGGCATGTTTGCACGGGTATAATCATTAGCACAATATCCTCAGTGATGAAAAATGCAGTCATCAGCAGCCGTTCATTCTTTGTGAATTTGGGCCTGAGCCACTGGTGAATTTCTTCGTTTTTCTGTGTGTAATTAGGTTACTTGCTCTCTTTTTATAACAGAATATTACAGAGCAAATATTGTTAGTGGCGCTACCTCATTTCAGTAGTGAACAATTGTTTTTAAGATACAAGTCTTTAAAAGTGTGGTCACAAAATGAATTTAACTTTCATCTCAAGGAACCAGTGTATTCTTCTTTTGGTCAAATGTTCTTCTCTTTAGTGTATGTGGAGGTTGATCCAAGAGGGGCGAATATGACGAAACGTGTCAGTGTCATAATTATGCTACATTTACGCTTTGTTCCGGTGGCCATGAAAGCCTTGTTTATTTGAAACATAGTGCGCCATAGTTTTGTCATGGTCGCTCTCTATCACTGATGACTGATGAGTCCTCATGGCTCAAAGGCCACATTACGTTTTTGCCCGCATTTGAGCACAGATGCTCGTCTGTTCCCTCCTGGTCTGCTGTTTGTCTTCCACATACGCTTCCAATTCCATCACTTTAAACTCCACAGTGTCTTAAATTTATAATGCATTCAAACCATCAAGCAAAATCAGACAAGATTATAAGCACACACATGACTGTTTCAGGATCAAACAACTAATCTGACTCACATGTGCAAGTGTTGCATCATGCTCGTTGCTAGGGTCCGACACAATAGCTCTACCAACTAGACTGGCACTCAGTGGCAGGCTGACTACCACCAACAACAAGCGTAATATCCTACTGAATGTCTATTTTTTTTTTTGTTACACAAAGAGTTGTGCTGAATTCACAGTCAAAATGAATTAAAGGGCATATATTATGGGAAATGACTTTACAATTGTTTGTATACCGATACTTTGGTTTCTGGAGCGCTTGCTCACCCATCAGGTGTGAAATCAAACAACCTCGTTTTTAGCTGCCTATTTTTGAAAGTGTCTGTGAAGGAACCATTCTGAACTTCCACCCCACTACAACATTAGATTCTCTACAACCAGTGCATACTTGAATGCTTGGTTAATTTGTTGACATTGTTATTGGTATTTGTTGTTTGACGATGTGTTCACATCCACAGGGCCGTACAATAATTGACTAGTAAAATACAGCGGCTTTCTGATCAAGACAAGACAAGGCAGTTTTATTTATGTGGCACATTTTATACACAAAGTTACTCAATGTGCTTCACACAAGCAGAGACACAACACCTGCAAGCATTTACAAACACAACGGTTAACAACATTCAAAAGCAAAGCAGAGAAAACCAAAGTAGCTTACAAAAATGACTCAAATGTGTGTTTAAACACATTAACAGAGAACTTAAGAAAACATTTGAAGGTAAAGAATGGAAAAAAAGTTGAAAATCTGACTCCCACTTTGGCGTCTGCCTCGTTTAATGTCCTAGCTCCTCTCGTGATGGTCTTGGTAACAAAATCCATACTTTTTTATTGCTTGGGCAGTATTTGGGCCGGGGTGATGAGTTGTTCACTCGCATGAGATGTGACCGGCTCCGAAAGGCATTTTTGTGGGACAATTTTATGCTCCGTATTACTGAGCATCAAGAAAATGCCATGATTACTTAAAGATGAGCATAATGTGGAAATATTATATACAGGTTCTTGTTGAGCTTCATCTTTAATAATGGTTGAACCCATTACATAACATGATTTTATTGTTTTTCTGCTCGTTTCATTGTGTGTTTGAAATATAATAGCATCTAAATGTGTGTTTTGATAACTCTGTTGGTTGGACAACAGCATTATTCTGTTCACCTCAGCCCAGGAATTATTCCTTTTGCAATGGTCGCCATGGTTACCTTATTAAAGACTCAACTAGCACTCAGCGCTCTTTTGTGTTTGTCGCTACCCTTGATGCCTTCTTTCTGCTCCTTACATTTCTTCAACCGAGAGCAAATCTAGAAACCTGAAAATCTTGTCTGCTCTCACCGTGCAATTTTCATGGTTGATGTTTTTTATTTGTTAATTATTTCTCCATGTCAGATGCAGAGGTCGGTGGCTCCTCGTGGCTTTGGAAAGCACTCGGGCACACTGAAGAGAAAAAGATGGGGCGGTTTGAGACGGCAGTGGGAGCTTCTGGGCTTATTTGAGATTGATGAACAGCACGAGTTCTACAGCCTGACTTGCATGATGAAGGAGGGCTTGTCTTCATCAATCCAGACCACCACTGACCAAGCATCCTCTGTGAGTATGGGTCAGCTAATCATGCACTTCAGGAACTTTTTATATGACATCTACTGTACATAGACAGAATGTAAGTGCTTCATAAAAAGTGATGGTGACCGTGTGACTGAGTGTGTTTAACTATCAACCAGTCTCGGACGTAGTCCTTTAGGTAAGCGGTTGGATCTTGTTTTTTAAGAGAGGATTGCCCATTTCTTGCTCGTTAGGTACTATAAGTATATAGAGACATTTTGCTAGTAACAACTAAAAACTGTAAACTCCCCAAATTAATATTACTACCACAAGGCTTCTTAAGAGCAACATGAAACTGGGCCATGCTGCCTACGAGCGGGTTGGTAACTACAAACGTGTCTCTACATATATTTAGTACTAATGCATTAGATTATTTTATTTAATAAAATTACTTAAAATGACTATCTTCCATTCAGAGAGCCGACTTACCGAGCACAGATTGATGTAGTTGAGTCATAGGAAAATAAATTGACACATTGACGTACTCTTTGTTGTTGGCCCCATCAATAATCAAGCGTGAATGTGGACAAAAATAATTCTTCGACGGTTGGTAGCTCATCGTCTTAATTTGATAAATAGACATTCCTCATCGGCGTAGCTAGAGACAGTTCTTATTTATCTAACGTTTCATTCAGTATCTGATTTGCTTCATTTTAAAACCAAATGCAAGTCTAGGTAAACTCGGCCCAGTGAAACTGCGAATGGCTCAATAAAAGGCTCCTTTAGCCTGAAGCTATCGGGCTCCTTTCCAGTGCAATCGATGAACACTTGGCATGATGCTGTCACCCTCCCTTAATTATCCATTATTGTTGTCGTAAATTATCAGTTTTACTTATCATGTTATGACTAATGGGTGTGACAAGTTCCCAGACAGCTTTAATGAAATTGACTCCAAATTGCTAGTCACACATTTACCCATAAATGTAGTCCCAAAAAATCCCTTAAATTGAAGACAGTGTCCATCCCTGAAGTGCTTAACTGACAGTCATAATTGTAACACAATTCTGCTAAACACACGCTGCTACAGATAATCCCAGCGGAGCACAGCCTGCTGACTCCGCAGATTGTCTATCCTGTTTGTTGTGTTGTGCAGAGACCCCAAAAAACAATACACACTCCCGGGGCCATGCAGTGTACGACAGAGAGCTTCCTGCATCAGAAAGGCACAAGAAAAGCATTGTTCAAAACTGAACAAAGCATATTTGGAACTGTAGTGATGTTTATAGTTGAAAACAAGACAACAATGTCTCTTCTCTACTTGGACTGAAAACAAGAGAGCGGCACGTTGTTTGTTCCCTCTCGTTAATAGCATGTTATTTTTTAAACAAAATAACATGATTAATGATGGGTTATTGCCACTGGTATGCCAAATGAATTAGAAAATGTCTAACATTACCTTTGATGAAAGTACATTTTCTCACACAACACCTTTTTACTTTAGAATCAACTGTTAGAAGAGGATTTCAGAGCAGAGTACACCCAGATTCATAAGGTATGTGCGTGTCTCATTCCCATTAATAACCCAATGATTTATTTATTATTTATTTTTTTCGCCAACTTACATGTACATGATGTGTGTAGGGCTTTACGTTGAAGACATTTGCTGGCCCAGTGTTTGCTAATCTACGGGGATCTTTAGGCGTAACAGACCAGGAGTATCAGCAGTCGCTCTGCTCTGACAAGTTCTACCTTCAGTTCATCAGCAACTCCAAAAGCAAGGCTGACTTCTTCCTCACGTGAGTCACCAGACACAGCCGCAGGATTTTTTTTTCTCTCCCGAAGCTAAAGGGGGGGCTTGGCCACACCATCAGAAATATGCCTATTTAATTTTTTTTTGATACAATGTGTATACTGTTTATTGGGTAAAAAACTAAAGTATTCTCAAGCATGTTTGCCCAAGTTCAGCAATCTTAGCCATGGCCAATGAAGGAATTGTGACTGTACAGTAAAACTATCATGGTCTGTTTGTTGATTTTGGTTTCGTATTTAGTTTTAGGTTTTTCCTTGTGTTCCTTTGTCTTGTCAGCTGATTGTGTCCACCTGTGCATGCCATCCCATTCCCTAGTGTCAACCAATCAGGTCCCTCCAACCCTTTGTCTTGTCCTGGTGTTCTTCATTGTCTCGTTAATGTGTTTGTATTTAGCTCCCTGTTTCCTTTTTGTTCTTGTTGGTTCATTGTCCTTGTCTAAGGTCGATGTCTACGACCGTTGTCCTCCTGCCAGTCTCGCATTTTTTTGTTGATTTTGTATTTTGTTATTTTTCCAGTCCCTTATTTGCTTTTTTTTCTTCACATGAAATATGAATCTGAACACAAAAACATTGAATAGATTAGTTTGTGTGAAAAAAATCAGTAAGTAGGTGAATTCGCAAAGGTTCACTGCTAAACAATTTTACTAATGCACTACTGTATGTCTCTGGCAGCTGGTTGTATTTCGTCGATGCTAATTGGACCAAGTAACACATATTAAGTACAATTAATGATTAAAACTTGCATACAAAACCTCTCTTTTTTTCCCTTTTGGCTTAGCCCATTATGTTTCACCACAGTCTATTCATCTTTTTCAATTAAAGTCTCTTGACTGCTTCCTTCTCTCGAAGACTAGCGGCCTTCATTCCTTCCCTCTTACCTCCATCCATTATCTAAGCAGCTTCTACTCACTCGGTTCGCGCCAGGCTGGAGCCTATCCCAGCGTCTTCGGGCAGAAGGCGGGGTACACCCTGGACTGATTGGCAGCCAATCCTAGTTATTAGCTCCATCAATCTTTTAACTTGCAACATTTTACGACAGATGCCCATTATGACGCAACCCTCTGCATTTATCCAAGCTTGGGACTATCCTACTGTTCATTCTGTATTGTGCCCTCATAAGATTGCATTTTACTTACGTTGTACTAACAAACCTGGGAAATAAATAAAAGACTGAATTGGCTCAACTGAGATGTACTTTTCTTTGGTGTCTTTACATTTTAGGAATGATAAGCGCTTCTTTTTAAAGACCCAGAATGAACGGGAAATCCGATTCCTTCTGGACAACCTGAAGAATTATATGGCACATTTGGAGAAATACCCCCATTCTCTTCTGGTGAAGTTGCTAGGTATGCATACCTTCATACATGCACACGCACTTAAAATAGGCATTAGGCCGCAAACCCCCTCCATTGCGGTAGTCAAGGTTTGCAGTCCCACAATTTCAAAAATACATTTTTTTGTACTGTTAATAGCTCTGTTTTAGTCTAAATCACGTCTACATTGGGTGTAATTCCACATTTGACCACTAATTGACGGCACACTTATTTAATTAGAGCACAGAAAGAAAGAAGAAGGATGCAGGAACTATTTAATTTCAGCACACCCGGGTTTTTGTTGAAAATTATTGAATGTCATCCACTGTAAGTCTGCTTCTTACGCCTACAGCAAGTGGTGGCTGTAGGTTCTAATATTATGAGGTTTGGGGGGGAAAAACTGCATTTGTTTATTGTAAACACAGAGTTATTGCTATTCATTGCGCCTGTTCTCTCTCTCAATAAATTATGTTTAAAAGTTTCTTGTTTTAAAACTGTTTAAAGACCTTGCTGTAAATGCTATAAAATCATGCCTTAAATCGGGTATTTTTATATCTTTAATGGCATTTGTTTGTATTGCACAAGATTTCTATCGAATAGTGAATTTTGTCAGTGTTTCCCATTGGAACCAGAATGCCAGCATAAACAGACAACTCAAATGACTTGACCTGAGTGACTTTGGAAGTTAAAATGATGAGAGTCATGAAGCAGTTTTTTGAGATTACCACTTCACTACACCATGGAATCAAAGTGTTGGCTGTATGGCAGCTTTGTGAGTTAGTTGAATGCATCCATTTATTGTTCAAAACAGGGGTGTCAGACTGGTCCGATCAGAAACGGACCCTCTTGGGGACAAAATCTGTTCCACGGGGTTAAGAAAACACAATATACTTTTGTCCACTGGGGTGCGCACTCATGACCACTTATCACTTGAATGACATTCTTAAATCGGCTGCTACTCAGAATTTGACACCTGATGTTGATGCGCTAGACAGTCCATGTTTCTGGACCAAAGTAAGCCTAATTCATAGAAATTGCTGTAGCAACGTATTTTTTGTCTTTTTTTAATATATATATATATATATATATATATATATATATATATATATAACTGGAAAATGGGTGCTGTTGTTAAGTTCCGCTTCACAAAGGTTCTTAGAAACAATACTGAAACTGACTTGATTTTGGCCTCAATGGGAGGCCTCAAGTGTCTCCCGTTGGACCAAAATGCTGCTGCTTGCCTCCTTACTGGACCTCATAGCCTGGAGCACTAAACTACAAGTCTGGCCTCCTTTCACTGGCTCCCTGTACACATTAGAGTTATTTTATTTATTTATTAAATCTTTGACCCACCTTATCTCCCCGCGCCTGCTCTGTACCACAGGTCAACTGACCAGACGATACTTGAGGAACCTCAGAGGGGATTGAGCTTTTTCCATTGTTGCTCCCTCACTGTTAGAAAGGTTCCTAGGTTGAATGTCGTCATCGTTTGTGTGCCTGTTGTGTGATTGGAGTCGCGTCGGTGCTGAGCTCTCGCGAGAAGCGCCCACATACGGGTTACCAACAACTGCTTGTTGCGCAGCAGTTGTTAGCCGACCACCGCTAGCATGTGACGTGTTCGATGCCTCAGTGTCCATGTGCGTTCCTGACCGCAAAACCACACACACACACACACGCGCTCACTGCTTCCCACCCGCTCATTGCTTCACACGCTCACTGCTTCCCACTCTCCCTCACACTCTCGCTCGCTCACATGCATTCCTGCATGCATGAGTCCATCACCACCTCATTTTCATCTGTGCCCATGTTTGTCCGCCTGTTGCCTGTGCTATTGCATGTTGATTGAAGATACGCCATTAAACCCACCAACCCACATCTTGGACTCATCCTTGTGTTCTGACCGACACCCAGGGGTGAAAAGAGCATACCCCCTTTGAACCAAGTCACCTATACAGTCCACCCCGAGGCTCTCCAACATTGTGGTCCTTCGAGCCGGATGCTCTCTTTACCCTTGATCAACATGGAGTTCGAAGATTGTGGAGCACGACCGACGCGTCAGACACGCCCCCCCACCCACTTAGACAACTACCATGTCCAATATATCGGGCACAGGCAGCGAGACAGGCATGGGTACAAAGAGGAGCGGCTATCTCACGAAGAGGGAGCAGCCAAGACCAAGACACCCCCCTCACTCCTCCCCCACTCCTTCTACGGATCACCACAGGCGGGATGCTGACCTCCACGAGGCGGACCTGTACCACCCAGTGCGGAGGATATACAGTCCGGATTCCCAGCTAGCCCACCTGCAGTATACCGAGGGAGATCCCAGGGAGGAAGTCCGAGAACCACACTCCCCCTATCCTGTGCCGCACAAACGTGCCTTGAGAGACGACACACAGGACATCCATAAAGGGAAGGTCGTGCTACATCAACCACAGCAAGCACTTCATTCCGATGTAGCTGCACTCCAAGAAGTTCAGCCTGAAATGAGGAGGCTCACCAACACAGTCCTCAGTCTTCAACAAGCTATGTCACACTCCGTCAGCAGTCATGACCTCCGTCCCATCCACTCGGTAGATGAAGATGAAGAGGACTGGCCTGACCCCCCGCCATGGCCTGACACAGCAGACTGTGACAACCCGCCGACTCCAACGATGACTGAGCAAATAGAAGAGCTGATTTCAGAGTTACATAGGATGAAGAGACACGCATCTAGCCACTGCGAAGTGTCGCCAGTCAAGGTCAGCAGTCAGCCGTTGCGCCGCCAATCCCAGCAGTTGAGCGCAGAGCCTGGCCACCCTCATCTAGCTTCCTCTTCCACTGCGTCACAGCACTACAAGTGGAGTCATAGCTTCTCACCTTCGCAGCACCTCCCGACAATCAAGTGGGCGTTACCCCAGAGGCCAAAGCATCCAGCTGCTACGGCACCACCGCCACAACTCCAGCACCAGCCTGCGTACCAACCCTCACCGTTTAGGGCTACACCTCATGCCGCAGCTTATGCACCTCAGCAGCCTCCAAACCTCCACCCGCCTGCGCACTCACAGCATCTACCTCCTAGATGTCCATCCTATGCTGCGACCTGTACTCCTCAACAGTCAACGTACTTGCCAGCACCCACACAGCAAAGCTACGGGACGCCAGGACAAGGCTGGGAGACTCCAGCTCCACGGCACCAGGATCCAGAGCTACAAAGGGCCACGCCCCTCCATACCCTACTTCAGCCACCGTGATCCATGTGAGTTTGCACGCTTGAAGATGGCTTTGGAGAACCTCTTACTAGTGGGAGGGACAGAGCTCTTCAATTACCAAATCCTGGTTGATCATCTGAAATTAGAAGAGGCCAAGTTGATTGCCGATTCCAACATCAACTCACCTACGCCTTACACAGACACCATGTTAGCCCTCAACGAGAAGTTTGGTCAGCCCCACCAAATAGCCCTCAAGAAAATTGCAAGTGTCCTCGACTCACCCGATGTTCGTCGTGGTGACACCGCAGCTTTCGAACGGTTTGCCCTTCATGTCCAAGCATTGGTCGGTCTCCTGAGGACGTTGGGCACCGCTGGCGACGTCGAACTCCGCTGCGCCTCTCATGTGGTGAGACTGCTCAGCAAACTACCTCCAGAGCAGCGAGCAGACTTCCGTTGGTGCACCTTCTGACAAGCAGGCAATGTTCCCACTCTGCTTGATCTGGCCCAGTGGCTCAAATATGAATCGTGGTGTCTGGACTTCGATGGGCCAACAGCATCCAGAGGGGCAAAAGAGAAGCAAGCATCCAAGTTCGAGAGCCGCCAAGGACAGCGAACTGTTGCCGTTCTCCACGGCGCCAAGAGCACAGAGAACAGCGCACCGGTGAAGGACTCACCAAGGAAGAAGGGGAGGCCCAAGCCCTAACTGCCCTTTCTGCGAGAATGAAGAGCACTTTCTTAGTCAGTGCGCCAAAGTAACCAAGCTGAGCAGAGAAGAACTCACAGATTGGATAAAGAACAACAAGAGGTGCTGGCGCTGTGCAAGGCATCACCTAGCAGCCCAGTTTGATCTGAAGAAGCCCTGCAGCCTGTGTCAAAGAAAGCATCTACAGGTCCTTCATGAAGTCAACGACAAACAACACAGACCTTCGAACAGCGAAACCAGTCAGCAAGTAGCCCCACTACTGAAGTCCTGTACATCGACCGCCCCCGAGAGGGAAACAGGGTCTTACTGAAGGTCGCTCAAGTGCTTCTTCTCACGGCAACCGCACCATAACTACCTATGCCATCCTGGACGACGGGTCAGAGAGGACAATGCTCCTGTCAGCAGCTGCCCGGGACCTGGACATACAAGGCACGAGGGAGGACCTCCCACTGCGAGCCATTTGACAGGATGTTCAGACTCTCCGGGGCTCGACGGTGTCTTTCCGCATCTCTCCCGCTGCTGACCCCAAGACCAGTTTCAAAGTCTCCAAAGCCTTCACTGCAATACGCCTTGGTCTGGCAGACCAGTCCTACATGGTGGATCGACTCCAACGGAGGTACCCTCATTTGGTTGGGTTACCAATCAAGCCCTTTCACAATGCCAGGCCACTGTTGCTTACTGGGTACGACCACCCACACCTGATTACCCCTGTCGAGCCAATCAGACGGGGCACCCCAGGCGGACCCGTAGCTCTGCGTACCAGATTAGGCTGGGTCCTCCAGGGTCCGTCGAAGGTCATCCGGGACCCCTTACGTCCACAAGAGTGTTTGTTGACATCAGTATCCCCAGTTGATGCAGAACTGTTTAGACACGTCGAAAGACTCTGGCAACTCGACACTCTTCCCTACAGAAGCGAGAAGATCGTGACGAGGTCAAAGCAGGATCAAGCAGCCGTGGCCCTGCTCGAAGAAAAGACCATCCGCTTAGAGGTGCACGGGATCCTTCGCTATGCCACCCCCCTTCTGCGTAAACGAGTAATGCCTATTCTCCGCGCCCCAAAGGAAGCCGTCATCCCAAGTCTGCGGAGCACAGAACGACGACTGGCCAAAGATCCAGAGCGTGCCAAGGTCTATGGCATCGAGATCCAGAAGCTGGTGGATGCAGGCTCCGTCTCTAAGTTAAGCCATCAAGAAATTAACCAAGAGGGAGAAGAGTGGTATATTCCGCACCACATGGTGAGCCATCGCGGCAAGAACAGAATCGTCTTCAACTGCTCTTATCAGTATAGAGGCCAGAGCATGAACGGTTCACTGCTGCCTGGACCCACTCTCGGAGCATCGATTTTGGGAGTGCTGCTGCACTTCAGGGAACACGCTGTCGCCCTTACTGCAGACATTAAGGGGATGTTCCATCAAGTCCGCCTACTCCCTGCTGACAGTTCCCTCCTTCGGTTCGTCTGGCATGACATGACCAAAGGTGACCCTCCAGAAGTGTACGAGTGGTAAGTTCTTCCCTTTGGCACCACTTGTAGCCCCTGTTGCGCTACGTTCGCCCTGCAACGCCATGTAGCCGAACATAGCCAACCAGAAGATGACGTAAGGTTCTCCGTTGAGAGATGTTTTTATGTGGACAACCTCCTGCAGAGTCTTCCTACTCCTCAAGAAGCCAGTAGTCTGGTGGACGGACTCCGGACGCTCCTAGCTGCTGGCGGATTCGACCTACGGCAGTGGGCAAGTAACATGCCGAGCGTTGTCGAACACCTACCCTAGCAGGCAAGATCAGACAGCTTTGAGCTCCACCTTCCCCACGACCAGGCAGACTCCCCTGAATCAACGCTAGGACTCAGCTGGCACTGTCATACGGACACTATGAGTTACAAACACCGACATATCGAGTATGACGCGCCAACGCTGCGGAACATCTACCGCGTCTTAGCCAGTCAGTACGACCCCTTAGGGTTCCTGATCCCATACACCACTAGAGCCAAGATGCTTGTCCGCCGCCTCTGGGAGAAGCACAGAGGCTGGGATGATCCTCTTCTCCCCCAAGACCTCCTACAAGCATGGAACAGTTGGGAAGAAGAGTTAAGGTTCCTTCCTCAAGTCACCCTACCAAGAGCCTACCTACCTGCCAAGGTAGATTTGTCAAGTGGCACCCATGAAGTTCACGTGTTCTCGGATGCTTCCGAACAAGCATATGGATCAGTGGCGTACCTGAGAACAAGCGACAAGCAAGGGCAAGTCCCCCTGTCTTTCCTTCTTGCACGCTCGAGAGTTGCACCCAAGCGTCTCCTCTCTATGCCCAGACTGGAGCTGTGCGGAGCTGTCACAGGAGCCCATCTAGCCAAGCTCGTCAGGAGGGAGCTCACGCTGGAGATTACACAGACAATCCTGTGGACTGATTCCACCACGGTTCTGACATGGCTGCAGTCGGAGTCCTGCCGTTTCAAGGTCTTTCTTGGCACTAGAGTGGCAGAGATCCAGGAACTCACCAGCCCTGATGTCTGGCGATATGTAGACTCAGAGAGGAATCCTGCGGATGATATCACAAAGGGCAAGAAACTGCTAGACCTTGTGAAGCCCAACCGATGGAGTCAAGGACCTTCATTCCTTCTCCAACCCCCAGAAGATTGGCCAGTCCGGCCTTAGCTTGATAAGGATGACGATACCTCAGAGCTAAGGAAGTCTGCCTTCTGTGGAGTCACGACAGTCCCAGTCAGCACAGCAGATGCGACGAGATATGACACCTGGAAGGACTTGTTCCACGCTACAGTGCAGGAGCTGCAGGGGGCGGCAGATCAGAGCAGCGGTCATACTGCTGAAGATTACCGCAGGGCCGAGATCCTCATCCTCAAGCGATCCCAACGTGACAGCTTCCCAGACGAGCTGAGGCTCCTGAAGGCCGGCAAGCCTGTCTTATCCAGCAGCCGCCTACTCACCTTGTCTCCTGAGATGGATGAAGAGGAGGTCATTCGTGTTGGAGGTGTAGGCTTCATCACGCTGAGGATTTAGACCAGATAGCCGTTCATCCTATCGTGCTGGATCCCAGCCACCCCTCCACTAGACTCCTCATCCAAGACTTCGACAGCCGTCTGCATCACCCCGGACCAGAGAGAGTGTTCGCGGAGATACGGCGCTCCTACTGGATCCTGCGTGGCCGTGAAGCAATACGCCGCTACCAACATACCTGCACAGAATGTCGACGCTGGAAAGCTAGACCTGCTCTCTCTGAGATGGCGAACCTAACACCTGCTCGGCTACGCCTCTTCAAGCCAGCCTTCTTCTCCACTGGAATGGACTGTTTCGGGCCATTCCAGGTCAAGGTGGGAAGACGCACGGAGAAGAGGTGGGGCATCATATTAAAGTGCCTCACCACCAGAGGCGTTCACTTAGACCTTCTGAACACGATCGACGCCGACTCGTTCCTGATGGCCCTCAGGCGGTTCATTGCACGCCGAGGGACACCCACTGAGCTGTATTCGGACCAGGGAACCAACTTCCGAGGAGCAGAAAGAGAGCTGCGAGAGGCGTTCGCTACCCTTTCCCCAGATCTACAGCAACAGCTAGCCAAGCAGGAAATCAGCTTCCACTTCAACCCACCAGCTGCACTCCACTTCGGAGGGACGTGGGAAAGGGAGATACGTTCAGTGAAGGCAGCCTTGTACACCACGGTGGGAGCCCAGCCAGTCCCAGAGGAAGTGCTAAGGACCGTATTGCTTGAAGTGGAAGGGATCCTCAATTCGAAGCCACTAGGATACGTCTCATCCAGCCTCAAGACCTCAATCCTGTGACACCCAACGTCCTGTTGATGGGGCGGCCGGATGGATCATTACCCCAGATTGTGTATCCAGAGACTGACCTGCTGATCCGTCGCCACTAGAGACACTCCCAAGTTCTGGCGAACCACTTCTGGTCCAGCTTCCTGCGTAACTACCTACCGAACTTGCAGACACGCCAGAAGTGTCAATCCACCAGAGCCGATATCGTCAAGGGCGCTGTCGTGATGCTGGTGGACCCCCAGCTGCCAAGAGCGATGTGGCCCGTGGGCCATGTCACCCAAGTCCATCCCAGCGCTGATGGACACGTCCGCTCCATCGATGTGCAGATCGGCGAGCGCAACTACACCAGACCAGTGGCCAGGTTGGTCGTTCTGCCAGCTCTTCCGGCTGGTGATGAAGACATCGCTACAATCAAGACCAGCCTGCCGTGAGACATTCGAGACTCTATCACCTTTCTTAGGAGCGAATGTACTTCGAACATTCGGGGGCGGCTGTTCGAAAGGTTCCTAGGTTGAATGTCGTCATCGTTTGTGTGCCTGTTGTGTGATTGGAGTCGCGTCGGTGCTGAGCTCTCGCGAGAAGCGCCCACATACGGGTTACCAACAACTGCTTGTTGCGCAGCAGTTGTTAGCCGACCACCACTAGCATGTGACGTGTTCGATGCCTCAGTGTCCGTGTGCGTTCCTGACCGCAAAACCACACACACACGCTCACTGCTTCCCACCCGCTCATTGCTTCGCACGCTCACTGCTTCCCACTCTCCCTCACACTCTCGCTCGCTCACATGCATTCCTGCATGCATGAGTCCATCACCACCTCATTTTCATCTGTGCTCATGTTTGTCCGCCTGTTGCCTGTGCTATTGCATGTTGATTGAAGATACGCCATTAAACCCACCAACCCACATCTTGGACTCATCCTTGTGTTCTGACCGACACCCAGGGGTGAAAAGAGCATACCCCCTTTGAACCAAGTCCACCCCGAGGCTCTCCAACACTCACTGAGCATTGCTTTTGCTTTTGTTTCATTGTATTTACTGTCTTTGTTGTTAATGTATTGTTTTTGGCCGTTTTTCCCTTTATATACAGCACTTTGTATGCAGCCAAGATTGTTTTTAAAGTGCTTTACAAATGAAGTTGACTTGAGATTTATGGTAACATACAAAAGTAAAATGGCTTCCATGTTCCCACTTGTGTATCCACCAGACCCTACGTTTTTTTTTGTCCGTCTATTTATTCCTTTTACAATGTCTCCTTAGTGTTCACCATACAGACGCCATATAACTGAAATAAATAAATACATTGTTACATTATTTTTTTCTCTTTTTTTTTGAAAGGTGTTCACAGAATCAGAATTTCATGTAGGCAAAAGGTACAGTATGTTTGTATAATCAAATTGTGTAAGAAAGCAATTGGTCTCAAGCACATTTTCTGTTCATTTGCAGAAATACTTCATTGTTATGCAAAGTGTGTTTTATCCAGATGATCGAATAAGTGCAAGGTAAGAACTACTCTCTTCAAGACTTTGGCACAATGAAGCCAAAATGAGACCTGAGAGTACCTCTGAGTTGAAGGTGGAGTTTGCAGTTTTCAAGATTTGAATGTAGGCTCGGTTTACTCCTTTCTCCCTTTCGTGAATTGCATCCATGACTAAAGCCACGCCCCTCGTGAACAAACATTCACTCTATGTCTGTAGTGAACGCAAACACAAAATATTTAATAAAGATAACACTCATATACACACACACACCAAAATGCTTCAGTCAGGTCTGGATCCCTACATCAGAGATGTGATTAAAAGGAATGAGAGAAGGCGCTTCAATTGGTGGCAAATGAGGTCAGCTGTGTTCACGCCCACAGTTGCGCAAACCACCCTTTTTAAAATATGTTGGCTTGTGTCGGTTTTGGAAATACATCCCTTAAGTGTTATCAGTTTGTATTTTGGGGGGGAATATGCACTGCGTTAAAAGTAGAAGACTCGTGATAAATGTACCTGATGAACTAGTCATACAGTGACGTTGACGATTTTCCAAGCCCAGTGACGCAGCTATCCATGAACGACACCAGCGACGCATACCCTTGATTTGTTTTGAGAATTGGCCAATTGCCGTTTTTTTTTTTTTTTTAAACCCTAACCACAGCAATGGGTGAATTGTTTAATTAATTGATGGTGTCTCGAGTTTTGTCCCTGCATTAAACTTAAACGCATATAGCAGCACCTCATCTGTTTTTGCTGAGTTTTTGCAAGGTGTTCAAACGCTGCATCTTGTATATTCATTGACACAAATGTACTACCTGGATGAGAGCTATTTTGCAAATTTGCACATTTGAAAGACGCAGTCCCCATTGCACATTTAGTAAATCCGGTTGTATTTTTTTTGCGTGTGCTTACTGTGTTTGATTTCATTACTTTCGACGTCTATTGTCATTTCAAATGAACTTAATTCTTACACCTTAATAATTAACACACACTTTGATCACGCCTTCTGTGTGTCTGTCATAGCGTGTTCTTGATGCGGTGTGACAAGTTTTTAAAATATTAATTACAAATGAACACACACAAAAGAATGATCAGTTTGATGTTCATTTACTATCAGGTCATTCAGACAGTTTTAACATATAATATATGACAAAAAGTAGTGGGGGTTTTTGTTTGTTTTTTGTTTTTTTTTTGTTTACTGCTAATTGCCCCATTAAGAAACACAGCATCCTGCCACACGTGTAAATGAACAAAGAAAGATTACAGTATTTCTGCTCTATACATGTTGATTGGGGCTTTGTGTTGCCACCTGCTAGGTACGATATTAAAGGTTGTGAAGTGAGTCGCTGGACAGATCCTTCACCAGACGGATGCCAGATTATTGTCGTCCTTAAAGACCTCAACTTTGAAGGCCAGTACATCACTCTAGGTATGGCAAAGTGTTGAATAGTATTTTCGTTTCTATTTCTGTTATATTTTCTATTGTCCTTCTAACCGTATGTATTGTATGTATAAAAGAATATATGCGCAAATATATGCACACAGACGAGCAGCGATCCTGGCTCCTTCGGCAAATGGAGATAGACACAGACTTTCTCCGAAGCCTCAACGTGTTGGATTATAGTCTTCTGCTCGCTCATCAGCCTTTACAACAAGACGAACGTCACCACGCTCTCTCCTTTGCTTCACTAATCATGAGAGCTAAGCGGTTAGTAACCGTTTTCACCAGTTGTCACTTGGTTTAAACAAACTTTAGTACAAATGCACTGATGGGGTTGGCACTTTGTTTGGTCGACAACCTTGACGTATATTAAACCTCAAAGGACTGGGGCTCGGTTTCTTTCAGCTTGTGTGAACTCTTCAATGGCCAAAGTGGCAGCTAAAAGAAAAGTCGAAAGGTGTCAGAATCTCATTACTTCTGTCTCTTTCCAGTTGTGTGTGAATTCATCAAAGAACTTGCAGCTTTTAAAAAATAATTTTCACAGCTCATTAACACCTCACCGGATGCACACCGTGAAACAAAAAATTCCAATTATTTTCGGAATTGGATGTCACCTGCCTCCAAAACCGAGCATGTACAACATGGTGTAAAAATTGATATAATAATAATAATTAATAATTAATAATTTTTCCTGTCAAGCAATTAATTTTTTTCAAACTAATTAATCGAAAAATTAACATAATTAATCGCAATTGTGTTTTTCAATTGCAATTTTTCACGAAGCTTGGAAACAATATTTATTTGAGTAAAATCTTGTAATTAATGTGGAAAAAATATAAAAGTATATTTCTACTCAGACTGTTCTAATGGCTTTCTTTGATCTGATTTGAATATGATCCTTTTCCTGTAGAATACAGGAAAAACAGTTGAACAATACACCAAAGACATACAACTAATATGGTATTTGAATTTGACTTCGCAAAGTGTGCAAATTATTTTGGATTTTTCCAGTGAGTAAAGTTATCTAAAAGTCTGTCTTTGCGACAGTAACTCTCCTCTCAGTTAGTCTGCACAGTGAGCCGAGGTCAGCTGCTACAGAATGTAAATACGACTGAGTTAATTATTTTTAGTGCATTATAAAATATTAATTAATCTCCATAGTTAATGCTTTAACTTCGAAAGCCCTAAAAACAAAATGTTTTACCTACATCATCCACTTTGGGAAAACTTCCTATGGTGCTCTCTGCTGATTGTAGTTCGTACACATGTATTTGTACTTGCATGTGATTTTTTTGGACTTGTGCTGAAGCTGATTTTTTTTGTGTGTCACAATTGTTGTAGATCTGTGAATCCAAACACCAGCCCTGTCTATAGTATCCCCTGTGTTCCTGGGGCAGTCCTAGAGGATAACGCCGCTTTCATTTCGTCAGAAATCGATAGTGACCATTTGAAGCAAGCACAAGCAGAAGAGAGCCAAAGTGGAGAAACACATCACCTTGCTGGCAGTGAAATTGAAGAGCTACCAGCCTTTGAGGTCCAAAACCGACGTTTACTGCTCAACTTAAAGAATGCTCTGCATGTCATCGATGGACCTGATCAACGCTACTTTATTGGCATCATTGACATTTTTACAGTTTACAGTTTAAAGAAGAGACTGGAATATTGGTGGAAGAGACTGAGAAATCCTGGCCGGACATTCTCCACAGTAAGTCCACAGATTTACTGCACAAGGCTCTGTCAGTGGGTGCTGGACCACAGCAAGTAGATACCAAATGTTGATACCTCACCCATGCTTCAATAAAATGATACTAATTTGCGATTGATGCATGTGCATCTCACTGTTCTTATACTGAGGGTTTGAATCTCACTTCCGGCCTTAGCGTGTCGTCAACATGTTCTCCATATGCTTGATGGGTTTTCTCCGGGCACTCCGGTTCACTGGTGGAGCTAATCTTTTTTTTTTTTTTTTTTTTTTTGTGGAGCCCTGAGATAGCCTTGGCCCTCCCAAGGATGAAAGTCTCTGCCGTTCCTCTAGTTTCCTCGCGTTCTATAAACATGTAAGTTTACATGATTATTCAAAATTGCTCTTAGGTGTGAATGTGAATGCCTTTTTGTGTAAAGGTGCCATGCAATTAGCTTGAAACCAGAACAGGGTGTGTCACGCCGCTCATCAGCTGCTGTGATAAGCCCCCGAACACCTGTGACCCAAGTGGGGATAAAAGTTATTTAAAAAATGAATGAATGAATGGATAATGCAACTTGGACTAAATTATTTCAAATAAAGTATAGAAAGCTAAAGAAAGTTCTGGTCTTTGTCTTCAATTAAAAGGACGCTTCATTGACGTTAAACATTGGCACGTATATGATAGGTTTGCATGTAAAAATGACATCAGTACTGAAAAACTCCCCCCAAAAAGACTCTTCAGTGATTTAAGAGAGAGAGGGATGAGATTTACGACAAATTGACATGCCCACTTTTGGAGCTTGGCTTATTTTTTTTCCCGGTTTCAGCATCTACGTCACAGAGAGGCTAGTGAGGTAGTATTGCTTGAATTGTCAGTTCTATTGTCTAAAGCAGCGACCAATCGCCACCAAAATGCAAATGCACATTACTACCCCTGTCCACTTCAACATTGCATTTTACAATCATGCAAAGCAACACAATGCATGTGCATGTGCAAAACCCACATTATCCAGTGTCACACTTGCTTGAACCTTTTCATATTCCTAATTTTATTTCACATTGAACAAAGATGTCTGAATTCTGTTTCATTTTAAATGTGTATGAGGTCAAAAATATTCGGTACACCCTGGATTCTTGTCTGTAGATGCTCCCAAAGGAGTGGCCATATTGGCCAAAATATGAGGTCAAGCCCTGTTCCTGAGTCACTTGGTCTTTATATTGTTCAACATATAAGGCTTTTCACCTTGAAAGAGGTTGTGGAAATTCTGCATGGAGTGCCCACCACACACACAAAATAAATCATCATCATCATTGCCTTAGTTGGTCCCCTAATAATTTTTATACTTTATGATTAAGTTGAGCGTTGACGGAACAAAATGCTAGTTTTGTCTGAAAGCGCCCTTGTGTGGGCAGGTGTATGACTGGCCCTTTTTGTCTTTCTTGCCTCATGTGATTTGACATCAGACATTTGACCATTGTGGAAAAGAACATTATGAAATACAAATTGACTTTGTACAACTTTTTATTTTATATCTTAAAGTTGTTATTTTCAAATTCATGACGTTGAAATAATCGTTATGAAATATTTAATTACGTTTATAATAATTCGATAATAGCAATTAGAACAATGGTAACAAAAGTATTCCATAATTATATTAGATAATTTTACAATGTAATGGTAAATTATTTTTGGTTATTTATCAAAATTGTATTCTTTCAATTGCTTTTATTTAATTTTGACCCTACCCTTTTGGGCTTCCATAGTCCCCGGTGCTGATCACAGTTCTATGAATTCCTGTTTTTCTGTTACTAAAGGCTGACTGAATGAATAAAATGTTCAAAGTGAAGAGTGTACACTGTTGTTACTGTTCCACTCATGCAAGTTTATTGCGCTTCAAGCCAGACAAAAATGGGTCAACGATATGAGCAATAACTAGTTTGGGTATTCGACATCACACATTCAATTTGAAACATGAACAGTGAAAAGAAACCACTGTGATGAGAAATTAAAAATTGAGGCGCACAGACACTGCCAACATCACATCTTCCACACAGTCACACACGCACACACACACCCCCACGCGCGCACACACACACACACGCGTGCGTACATCTTTTGTGTTATTACATGCACGACAACTGTCCATGCATACTGAAAATAACAATAACATGGGAGGCATGATAATTTATGAACAAGTACTCTCTCAGCACGTTACATCATATTTTCACAAGTCATATCTAACACAGCCTCAATTTTACACATAAACCAATCACAAACTATCACATATAGGCTATTTAATGCAGTTCAGTTCACTTCAGACTTAAAATAAAGTTTAAAAATTATGAGCACTAAACAGTGCGGATTATCAGTACAATTCTCCAAGTCAATTTTTTTTTTAAAGATCAATCTATGGTGTGTTAGAAAACCTCCAGGACTGGTGTCACAAAACTGAGTTTTCCCCTTCATGTGGACCAGATGACGTGACAAAGAGTTCCTGCATCGTTTACTTTGTTCAGTTGGTGAGAAGAGGTACTGAACAATTTGCGATTGCCTCACCATGACAACGCACCTGCGCACATTGCCCTAAGCATCCAGTAATTCCAGGCCAAGAAGAACATTGCCATGCTGGACCAACCTCCTCAGTCACCTGTGTGATTTTTTTTCCTCTTTCCCAAGCACAAAGGGGTCATCAAGGTGACTGTTTTCAAGATGTGGATGATATCAAAATGTCCCAGATGATGGAGCTGTGGAGTGTGCATGGAGGCTTGGCAGAGAAGGCAGGGAAAGGATGTTCAACTCCAGCGGGATTACCGTACCTCAAATGGAAAAAACATTGTATTTTGAAATGAGTGGTTAGCACGTCTCTTTCTCAGTTCTGAGTTGCAGGGTTCGATTCCGGCTCCGGCCTTCCTGTGTGGAGTTTGCATGTTCTCCCTGTGCCTGCATTCTAAAGAAAAGCATTGTAGGTTAAAATGTCCCTATTGTGTGATTTTGAGTATGAATAACTGTTCATCTTTGTGTGCCGTGCGATTGGCTGGAAACCAGTTCAGGGTGTACCCACCCTACGGTCCAAAGATAGCTGGGATAGGCTCCAGCATCGTTTTCTCACTTTCTATTCATTTGTAATTCCTTTGATTTCCTTGCGGTTCGGATGGACGGATGGGAAAAAAAAGACAGTACAGCACTCATCATTGCACCTCTATAGTGCTTCTGGAATATTTGTTCAACTTTCAAGTATTAGAATCATTAAACCAAGTGAATCTGATTCGGGGAAATTAATCATCAATTACGTATGTAGCATAAATATGTACCAAGAAATCTGGACACAATTATCACTGTTAAATAATGTTCTGATTTGTCTAAGAGAAAAAAATCATGAGCAATGCGATGGGTGTTTGCCAGAACATGAAACTATTGCAATTTACAATTCCAGGTGAATTGAATCTATTGCGTAAGCGAAAGATGCAACTTCCTCCATTGTATTCATAAAAAGTTTGAATGCGTGTTTCAAATATCAGCCAAGGTATTAGTAATGAAGTAAGTGCACTACATTAATATACAGAGTTACAGTAGAAAGAGCAGTTTGCATGTTTATGTTTATGATGTTATTTGGTCCGTTAGCTCAGCAGTTCAAGGTAGGTAACAGGAACCTTTCCCTTTTCATTGCCTCGTTCTCCAACCAGCCAATCCGGATCCATTCCAGGGACAGTGTAGACGGTAATAAGCTGAAATATAACCAAAAGCAAATTTACATTCTCATTTATTCAAGTAACAAAACAGGGTGAAAATGATTTTTGACGAGCTACATCGTTATCATTATTTCCACCTCATCATCTCTACATTGTCTGTTTTTGACTGGATAATTCCACCAACAACTTTTGAAATGCCAAAGCCCCCGAATCCCATTCCTTTATTTCAATGCTCCAAACAAATGAAAGTGAAAACAGTAAGTATACGCAGGCAGGAAACGACTATGAAACTTTAGCATTTGTGCATCGTATTTATGTTTGGTGGCCTTACTGTGTCTCGAGAGCTTTTGTGATACCATGCTCGTATAAGAAAACAGTAAGGTGGAGGTACTGTACTTGAAGTTTAATTGAATTCAGTTGTATAGGTCATAGGTCGCATTAATAGTGGGAACATTTTTTAAATCATTTATGTTGGCCTCAAAACCTGGAATTTGAACAGGGGTGTGTAAACTTTATATATGTACCGACGATGAGATTAATGTGACCATTTTCATGCTGAGGAATGGTCCTAGCAGAGTAGAAAGAAGAAAGAAGAAAATAAGATACTGTGACTTCCTTTATCCATATTTGCATAAAAAAGCAGAGGCACCACAAAAATTTATGTAATACTGCTAACAAACAACTAATTTTGTTATCTACAGCCTTCATTTTTAATGCAAAATTTCAAAAAGCTCCAAAGGCTCTTTTGCCTCTAGGTAATAAAAACAGCCATTGTGAGTGTTTGGACTTTTAACTTCTTCATAAAACTGCTAGAATTCAAAGTAATTTACAACGGTACCTCATCAGCCAATAGGGACAGCTCGCTTGAATCATGAGCGTCGTAGTCATACAGGACTTTGGCCTTTCTGGTGCCTGTAATAGGAAGCTGCGTTTGTTCCATTGCCAGAGTTTTGGGGTCATTGCTCAAAGAGGTGGGCACTATGGTACCAGGTGAGGGTGATCCAGATGGGAACGCAGCAGACACAGGGTTGGGACAGACACTAGACTGGTGAGGGGCGCTAACTGAATTAGCACATCTGCATGAAGGTCGTGGAAAAATGGATTTAGAAGTAATTCAATAGAATGTAAAGTAATTTATTTGTAAATCTAATTCCGAGGTTAAGGAAAACACAAATGTTTGGATTGTCTTTTGCACTCACCTGCTGAGCTCCCTCTGGAGTTCATGCATGTAGTGATGACACTGAGCATAATAGGTAGCCTGAGCTTCAGCAAAATCCTGCAAACAGCGCTGATGGTTCAGCTGTGAACAGAAACATGATTATGTTAAAAGGAGCCTGCAAAATTATGGAACGTAGCAGCAGCCAAATTCTACCATCGTTGACTTACAATCTTGTATTTAATTCGCATCCATCCATCTATCAAGTTTACTATTTAACCTTAATGAGGTCGTGAGTGAGCTGCAAAATATCCCAGATGACTTTGCCAGCCAAGCACAGGGCATATACAGTAAAGACAAAAAAACATTCACACGCACATTCACACCTCCTTGTCTGGTCAACTTAGAAAACGGAGGGGCAACTTAAATGATGTAGATGGAGATTCTATATAAAAGAGGGGGGGGGGAATGCCATTTTAAATAAGACCAAAATACATCTATAGCATAGCATCTAAATATAATTTAATTCTCAAATGCATGTATAAAAGATCTACCCTTCAACAACAAAAGGTGTAAAGCAAACAAAAAGTAACCCTTTGCAAAGGGCTCTTAAAATTCCCAATCAAAGATGTCACAAAAAGGCTCAACGCCAAACTAACGCTAGTGTTAGCTCTCATTCGGTGCATTTTTTTCTGAGAAGATGGTGCAGGCGCTTGTCCACCATACGCGTTTACAACGCTATTAATTAACAGGACACAAATTTGAGTAACTAAAGTCACTTTTCAAACATGGCCGGAGAGAAGTACTTACATTCATGCGTAATGGGTTTAATTTCCCACCTCATAATCATGAATGTCAAATTATCTGAGATAGTGACAAGAAGATGAAAATAGTTTTTAACCAAATTAGCATATGCAAAAGCTCAGGGCATTTCCAGAACATACTTCATGGCAATTTCAGGCTTCTTGGTTTTAAAAAGAGTTCAATCGCAACACCACCGTAAGGTGCATGAGTGAAGTTGAAATTGATAGTATCTCTAAAACAACCCGGCACATTGGTTTACCTTTAAATTTGGTGAATTTATAACCTGCTTCTGATTTTACCTGAATGACATGATTGAGTTGAGTTTTAGGCAAGACACACCCTGCTGAAATCTACTTGTTAAAGTCTGCCATCTAGCGTAAATGCATTTAAAACTGCTCAGGTACTGTAGAGCACAGGCACTCATCATTTATTTATTTATTAGCAGAGCATATACAATTTTTCCCAAGAAAGTTAATTTTCAGATCTTTTGCAATCTGAAAATCCTACTTATCATGTCTTTACATTTTTCCAGAAAGCTGAATTTTAATGCCAATTAAGACCTTGTTTTTAGATGAATTAATTCAATGGCTTTGAAGAATTTTTTTAAGGATCTGTGGGAACACTGTCTGCAATGTTGCCAAAGAATCAAGCAAGTGCTGCTTATCAGACGCTAACGCAAATACCACTTTTAGCTCTGGCTAGATTCAACACTGCATCTTGGTTTACCTTTTGTTTGTAACACCATACAGTAGTTAATACTCCACACTCACATGTGTGCTGCTGATGCCTTCAAGTAACAGTCTGGTGACTTCAGCTTGTCGGTCAAACTCAGTTTGTGCGACACGGAGCTCATGCTCTGCCTGCAGCCGGAAAGATTAGGATGGAAGAAAAGATAAAGATAAAGATAAAGATGTCCTTTATTAGTCCCACAATGGGGAAATTTGAAGTGTTACAGCAGCAAGAATTAAGGCATTGTATTTTTTAGGAAGAATACACAAGACGCACACCCACGCAATTTGAGTTGTTTGATTTTGTGTTGTATTGATGAGCAAATTAGCAGTGAAAGTCTCACTTACTTTGTCCACTTCCTCACTCAGCAGCTGAGAGAGCAGAAACAAAGAGCCATTCTCAACAACACCACATCATCTTAACAATGGAAATACGTGTGTATAACAAATCTAAGACAATAAAGGAGGATGATCAAATGGTCAATTTAAAGTCTTTCAAATATTATCAGATTATGTTAACTTCAAATAAACAGCTCTAATTTTGAAATGTGTCAAAACAATATTTCAGTCCACGGGCTGAAAGTTACTTTAGCCACGCAGGTGTTTAGAAGTCTAAAAACAAATATTTAACTTAAAGGGGCGACAGCGTTAGCTTATCCTGAACTCAGTCAGAATTAAAACTTTATTACTGCATTGATGAACAGCGTTCAGTTTTCGCACGTGTACGAGACGGATGGTCCCGGATCTGCTTCATATGAAAATGTGCCTTGTTGTGAATTAGCGATGTAAAAATCAAACAGACCTAACTTAAAGCTAAATCCGTGTGCAAAATGTTTTTGTGACAATGTGACTACTATGTGACCAATGGTTGAATGAGGGGCGTAACCAAACACTAAGTGTCCAAACACAAATAACGGGGTTTACGTTTACACAAACACTTCACAAGCTATAATAAATCACACGCAGATGACACGTACACTAAGACTAAAGGCCCGTGTTCACAACCTTTTGCTGGTCGGATATACTAGGCTCTGCCTCAACATCCCAACTCTCCCAGTCACTCTGCAACTGGTTCGGTTATAAAACAAACAAAAAAAGAAACAACAAACCAAAAGAAATATAATTTGGTAGTCTCACAAAATGTACATTTATATTACAATAAACTTGTTTATTTCCCTTTTAAATGATGCCCCATTTGCATTTGTGGAATCAGAAGCACAATGACTAAAGTGTTGGAAAATTGTCCATGTGAGATTTGTCAAATCGTCACTACAATTGGTTTGATAACAACAGAACAGGGACATTTGAAGAGGTGGGTTAGTCAATAATAATAATAATACAATCTGGAGTTTTAGTGTCTATTGATTGTTGGATCCTCATTGAGTCAATATGCAAATGCTGATCTTCCTAGGCTCCATAAAAGTAAAAAACATATGAAAACCTAATAAAAACATAATACTAAAAATGAAATAAAACAATATCTAATAACGACAAAGGAAAGCAAAACATGGTCAATTCAATTAAAAAACAGCCAAACAAAGAAAATGCACGTAGAAGCATTCATTCTAAGAGCCACGTGCAAGACACCACAGACGACAAAAGAAAAAACACAAAAAAAACACAAAAACATTCAAACCCACTGTACCTCACATACCCACATTCCCACCCTTCTGAAGACATCAAATTACATGGACGGTGAACCTCAACGTGCCTCTGTCATTGGGAGTTTATTTTCATGAAGTATTCTTTGAACTTTTTGAAGGTGGACTTTTTTTTATGTATTAATGATAATATCAGGTTACACAGGCATAGAAAAGGATGGCTGGAGAATGTGTCCAAAAAGTACAAAGGAAATGGAAAAATATGAGAGGGCCTAAAACAGAACTTTGAGCAATGCCAGAAGTGGGAAGGGTTTTCCATCACACGATAGTCACTAAGGTGGATAAACTGAGTCAAGTGCAGACTAAACGGTAGGAATGAAACCAGAAGGTACTTGTACTAGTCATGCCAACAGCAGCCAGTTTAGGAAGGCAGAGATAGTGTAAAGCTTTTTGCAATTGTTGTGCAACGTGTTTGTGTAGGGGTTGCCAAGTAAATCCAGTGCTTCTCAAATAGTGAGGGGGGCGCGCGTGACCCTGGGGAACATGCTTTTTTTCCGCCGTACTACAATAAAGTGTAATTGCACATCCACTCCAGTAGTTAGCAGTGGCGCTCGAATGACGCATTGTGCACAGCAAATATTGACTCTACGGTGTAGGTTTGTTTTGCAACGAAAATGCTATTACTTATAGTTGCGGCGGAGAGTGGGTGGTGGGGTGGGGGCGTGAATTATTTTCTTCTTGCTGGGAGGGGCGTAACAGAAAATAATTGAGAAGCACGGATTTAATCCAATGTAGCGGTCGTTACTGTAGTGAGGCAAGTAGTGCAGTACGTAATCCAGCTACAAGCGCTGTTACATAGCATATAAAAGTGTGACGGTAAAGAGCGCAAAAAAGTGAGATGCGTTTGTCGCATTGCTGATGCACCTTTACTTTGCCAATTATATAACTGCTCGTTAAGAGTGTTAAACGTTGCTGAAGTACCCTTTACTTATTACAGGTTTTCTGATGGCAAAAGTTGGACTGATTGCTGTTAATACATTTCATTCGTATTAATTCCTATAAGAAAATGTATTTGACAAATCTGCAAAAATCACAAGGATACCAGCACACCAACGATAACCTGTGTTGGACTCCAGAGGTTCCGCTGTAATGGAATTTAAATTCCACCAAAACACATAGAATCAAAAACAAACATGCTGAATCATTCCGAGTTAGATGATTATTTAAAATTTACTCTTCAACTGTCAAAGTGTTCTTGTGGGCCTGTCTTTGGAATTGACAGTGAAATTGTTTGTCAAAAAAAAAACTAACAAAAAAAAAAAAAACATAGATGACTGATGACTTTAATCATGGAGAACTGACATAATTGTTAGCGTATTAGTTCCTGATATCAAAACTGTGTGCCCAGTGTCTGTGCCAGTGGGTCTGTTTGTGATTCTTACCGCTGACGCACTGGCAGAAAGAACATAATTTCGAGGCCTTGTCTCCTGAAAATCAGGTGCAGCCTACAAACAACAAGAGCAGGGAGGGGGGAACAAACATTGGCAAAGTCATGCGTTTCCAGTCATTAGTGAACAAAACAAGTGCACACCAAAAGCATAACAATGTAAAGAAAACATGATAAAAAGCATCCAAAAGTTGGGATCAATAATGTCTGCCAGTTTTTAAAGACAAGCCAAAAGCAGAAATGTCTCATATTCAGGGATTCAAAATCAATCAACCACTTGATGAAAGTTACAAACGGCTTGCGGTATAGTGCAATACAGGCAGCAGCTTGTGACAAGACAATATGAGTCATCATGCTTGAAAAGCCGTTTGGGCAGGGGACATGCTAAAGCAACGTGTGTGCTGTCAGCACGGCCTCGTTTGGTACTCATGCTCTGCTAAAGATGCGACGCTTTTTTTTTTTATAATAGTCAGAAATTCTTTGACAAAGAACATAAGAACGAGCCTAAAAAATGAAGTAAAATGAAGTCTTGAGAGCCAAGTGAGTGATTTGGATTGACAATAATCCGAACAAGTGTTCACCAATAAACCCAAGTGTTTAGCAGCCGATATTGTTCTAAAATGTCAGATGATGCTACAACTCAACAGTAATTATGATATTTAAAGTTCAGTGAACTACGCAATCGATCATATTTAGACGATTTAAAAAAAATTGTAGGAAATTTCAAAAAGGACATCAATTAATTGATCACAGTCTAATCAAATATTTTAAATAAACAATGTTTTTAACCTCCTTCATACACATTTCTGAATTATAATATGTAGAATCAAAATTGTCTGCATCAGGTTTCATGGTTAATAGCTCTTATCACTTAGTTATTAGAACTGACTTGCACAGGGGAAAAGATAATAATAATAATGAACTCACAAAAAAAAAATCAAACTCACTGCTGCTTTGGCCTCTGCCTGCTTAGCCTTTTTCAAGCGTGCTTTGCAGATGTCGAGATCCAGCCGGCGATTCTCCAGAATTCGCCTCTCTTTCTATAAAAGGCAGGTGAAATTCAATCAGAAAATGTATTAGGCTTATAAACACACAGAGCAAATGAATGCGAGTATAGCGACGTGGGGGTCGCACTCACGGATATAGTTCTCCAGTCTCCTTCCAGAAAGTTCCGTAAAGGAGTGAGGAAATTAGTGGCGGAGGTTTGAAGGAACTCTCGTTCAGCTGTTCCCAACCTTTTCTGGTATTCTCCTACTGTAATCAGTGTACTACCTAGAGTTGGCAGCATACACAAAGACACATGTACAAACCTGCACATACGCTACAATTATGAACTTTATATAATGATGTATCAGTATGCAAAGTATTGTTGACTGGATCACCAAAATCCTCATTGCGCACCAAGCAAATTGGGGCACACCGTTTGCCGTTCTACAACTAGTTTTCATGAATGGCCAACAGTCAGCAACTAGTTTTGCTGCGAGTTGAGCCCCAGATGAAGGGTGTCGTAATGTCACGGATGAATGAGTGGGCAATCAGAAATGTCATATTGTATCATGTAAACGCTCATACTGAAAATTACATTTCCTTCCGTACAAATGTTATCTATCTAGCTATATTGATATCTTTATATATCAATATCTATATCTCGATTGATAGAGAGAGAGAGATACAGAGATAGACAGAGAGAGAAAAATAGAGATATATAGAGAGAGGTAGATAGAGAGAGATACATAGATATAGCGACAGAGAGCGAGAGATTTAGATAGAGAGTGATAGAGAGAGAGTTTGCCAACAGCCTTTCAAATATCAGCACTCTCTACTTTATTTGTCGCCCGTCTCTGTATTATTATAATATAGCTATACTGACCATTACAATTTCTTCCTTGACAATCATGTAGACGGAATACACCAGGGGTCGCACTTTTTCTGGTGCTGGGAGTTGGCATGTGTGTAAGGGTGCAGTATGCACACTGTAATTAGTTCACGATTGTCCAGCTCGATCGCATTCAGGTTTGTCGCTTGGTGTAGAGATGAAATAACCTTGAAAAACTAAATCTTAATTTCTCTATTAATTTGTCGACAACAATAGCGGCATTATACGTTGTACAAAGTCTCACCAACTACCACAGTGTTAATGTCAGGATCAAATCAACTGACCGTAAGGTGTCCCGGAGCCAAATTCGTTGGCAGCATCCAGCATGTATTGGCCAAGCAATTCTGCATTAGTTGTCCTGGAAGGAAGCTTTTTCTCCAATTTGTCATAGATGAACTCCTCTATTCGAGCACCTATACAAAACATGAAGTAAAAGTGTCAACAAGACAGACTTCTGGGTGTGTTGACGCACAATATTGGAGGGGGGTCACAATTTTTCAGCAATGCTACAGGGGTCGGGAGTTCACATCGAACTACACACTTCCGAACGAGATGCATGACATGCATAAATATGACCATTCAAGAACAGCACAAAACTGCCGGACCGCAAACCTACATTAAGTGCAAGGACGCTTTTTGTGCACGTTTTGACAAAAATCAACTTACTCAAAATTAATATTAGGCCTACTCACTAAAAGACCAGGTACAAGCCCAGATAAGCATTGCCCGCCACCTTGTGGTGAAAAGTGATATTCCAACTTAAAACTATCTAATGGAACCCTGTTATTCGCAGGAGAAAGGGACCGGGCCAGCCTGCGAAAACCTAAAATCATCGAATAAGTGGGTATTGATCTCAATCTAATTGAAAGATTTTGTTGAAAACTCAATAGTAACATCTCAGTTACACGTGAAACTAAAAAAAACAAAAAAAAAAAAAACAGTGATGAGCCTCACTGGACTTCAGCTTCAAACAAACAAAAAAGGCTACTGCCTGGTTCTATATTTGCTTTAATATGCAGTACTAGATATCTTACATTGGAAAATAAAGCCAGAACTCACCAGTGTGGTCAACTGAAGCATGGAGGGTGAAAAAAAATACACGGTTAATGATGCACATTTCTAACACTAAGCTATTTTTTATTTAACACAAAATTCAAAAGCCAGAACCTGTGATGATATTGTTGTGCATTAGTGCGCATGACATGGGTAACTGGCACATGTGTAAAGGCACGTTTGATGCTTAAAGGTACATATAGCTTTTGCAGCAAAATATGCGGCCATCAAAGCCCCTTTTTTCAGGATATTTCTGCTTATTTCAGCAAGGCTATGCCAAGCCACATTCTGCACGCTTTACAAAAGTATGGCTTTTAGTAAACAAGTAGGAATACTTTTCGTAGTGATACATTTTGGGTTTTTTTCCTCTGAAAACTATGAGAGGGCTCACTTGGGTTTGGCTGCAGGAGCACCTCTGTTTGTCTCAAGATCTTTTCAGTCCAGTTCTTGGTACAGTCCGCCCGAGCAATTAGGTTTTCAAGATGAGGATCGAGCTCTGTCTTCTCAGCCTGACCCAACTTCTCTTCTGTGAACTATAAACAAATTCCAGGGTCCTCAATGTAAACGACATCTCCTTCTTAGTACAATCAATCAAACATCCGAGTCATAGATTGGCAGGCCATTGGGTGCAGTCTCTGGATTGATATGACATCTGCAGGTTTCCATACATTCCTACGCTCATGTTGGGGAGTTGTGTGCGTAGTGACCAAAAGAACAAGATTACAAGTACAAGCAGCCAAATTGAGTTTCCTCTGTACATACAGTGTGTGGACTTCAAACGATGAAGATCTCGATCAGCTGGAGGGTCTCCGCTATGAGAAGAGCCAGATGAATTGGCTCGGTAATCTGAATGGACGCTTCGGAACAGGACCCAAAAATGCACTTTAGTTTTGTTTTTTTTTTGTATTTAGATTTTTTTCCTTGGTTTTTGCCGCGAAGCAGGTATAACAGCACGCTAGCGCAAGCATGCCCATATTTGGGAGTGCTGACGTAGCGGCCCACGAGGAAGTAACAGGGAGGTTTTCGCGCTGGTTAAAATGACAAAATAAACCAATCCTCTGCAATATGTTTGTGTCACAGGGGTAAAATAAAGCCTAGGTTTAGTTATTTTAAAATGAGAAGTCAACCCAAACATTTTATTTCCAATAATTTTGAGTTTGTACCTGGACGTATAGACTTTCGATACAAGTACAGTTGGTCATTGAAAACATGTATGTGTGTTAGATTTCATTGGGTCTGACATTGGAGTTGTCGAGTTTTCGAGCTTCCTGTTGACGGTACGCAGCAGAGCGTGGAATCACGTGACTCGTAAGCCTCACAGTTATCAATAATAAATGGACGCTTGACAGACGTTCATCGGCTTACAGTGCGACTGATGAAGCGAAAATACACGAATGGTTTTACATTTCCACAAACAGAAATTCCTCACAACGCACTTGGGGCGGGGATAGATCGTGCAGAGGGCCCGCAGCATTCATCAAACGCGAGATGCAGTTCCACAGTGAGGGTAAATCGATGGGAGATCTTGCAGGGGTGTCCGCATGATTTTTCTTACCTGCACCGCCCTGGTGAAGAAGACCCCCGCATCAGAAGCCAGTTTTTTTACGTTAAAATCCATGTTGTTAGGCTGTGCTGATCTTGCACAGACGGCTGCTCGGTTGTTTCCCCGCAAAGGGGATCCTCTGAATCAGCTGAGATGATGTAGCAGTAGACAGAAGCAATAATCCGCCCCATCCACAATCGGAAATTGACTCTCCGCCCTGCGTTTAAAGAGACAGAGCACCGAGCTGCAATTCACCAATGTACAGCACGGTGTCTGCTACATTCTATTTCCTCAGAATAAAAAAAAAGATTTTAATGTCACTCATTAATCAGGCAGGCTATGCTTCACAAATAATACTACAATCAACAAATACTAAAGCAACAATACACACGCTTATTATGCAATGACCAAGAGGACCTGGGCTATGTATAACCTTATAAAATAATATCATATTCTCCAGCCATCCATTTTCGGTACCGCAATGGAGCCTATCCCAGCTATCTTCGGGTAGTAGGCGGGGTACACCCTGAACTGGTTGCCAGCCAATCGCAGTAATGTAATGTAATATAATAGCGGCTTTACTGACACCATTGAGGACCTTGGCTGTGTCAATCAAGTAACGAAAATTAATAACAACATAACTAGCAGTAAAACTGAAAAACATATAAAAACAAAACAACAATTACGGAAACTTTTTATTTATAAATCAAACTAAAAGTATTTATACTACTGTATATAAAACTATCGTTATAGCGAAAATGTATTTCATTTACGTTGTAAATACTGCCATTTTTATTTTGAAATACCATTCCTTTTATTTTTTAAATATTTCACCGGAAGTTGCATGTTACAGAATTTCCGTAGACTTTATGCATTAAAGGAAACCGGAGTCTCTTATTGGATCATTGGGCGACTGTGCGTCATATTCGTCATTGTCAATTTATTTAATGTATCGGCTTTTGGGGTTATTTTATTTTAAAGGTATTTATTTCTGTATTACTGTAAAAACGAAGGCGCTCTAACAGTAGTGTAAGAAATGCAGTTCACTTTATTACACAATACTTTGAGTTTTATTTTATGTTGCACACAGATAAAAAAAAAAAAAACAGAAACTAATACTAAAACTAATAAAAAACTAAACTAAATTGAAGCATTGGAGGAGAAAAAAAATAAAGCCGCTCTAAAAATTAATTGAAGCTAACTTAATTAAAAAAACAAGTAAAAAAGAAACCAAAATGGCAATGAAAAATCCCAAACTTTTCTATTAAAACCATCAATTATCAGTTTTTTGGGGGGAGCCATTAAAATTGCATCATCAAAGAAAGTAAGACATTTTCAACAGTTTAGATTGGTCAATAGTTTGTGAAAATAATACGCATGGGTACTGCCAATAGTCTAGATTTGTGGTGAAAAAATGAAATTGCGACTCTGAAGAAAGCGAAAGACTGCAGCTCAAACATGTCAGGTAAATAACAATGTAAAAAATGTCTGAGATAAAAGAACCAACTGGTTTAATTATAAATAACAGAATAAACATTATTCAGTTAAAAATTAAATTGGATAAAATGTGTGTTGTGTGTAGCACAAAACAATGAATGAATGTCTTATCTTGGGAATGACCACAAAAAAAACATACACCACTTTGTTTACCACTCCATCTTTATTGCTTATTCACCTTTACACTAATGGCCAGGTACTATTTAGACGAGGAGGGAAAAAAAACAGAGTGTGGATCAAATTCACTCAAATTTGAATTATACTTGTTGTTACAAAAGAAACCAGTTGCAGGCTTCATCTGACTATTGGTGAAACTGACAAATGGTTTGAGACTCCCAAGTGATTTCCCTACTTTCAGTACAAATAACTTAATATGTGATCAGGAAAGAGCTTCTCAACAGTAGCAACAGCCATGACTCTTTTTCAAATCTATTAAAGCTTAGGAAAACTGAGCATTTGTGATTCTCATAAAAGTACACTCCACATTATGAACACATTTGTAAATGGTGATATACTCTACACACTGAAATATGAATCTCAAGACGTGAAGTTTATTTTTTCAGATTACTGCCAACTCGAGCATCACCTCCATGAATGTGAATCAGTAAAAACAAAACTGCCCCAATGCCAGTACCAACTGAGAGACTGCCTTGAGTCACAAAAAAAAAAAAAATAAAAACTGTACATGAGAGAAGTCGTTAGTAAACCCAACATGGATCATTAACTGATATGACATGGCTTTCAGAAAAGGCATCACTCATGAATATAATAATGGTTATAATGGAAGAGAACTCAGTGATGCACTGTATAGAGGTTTGTTAATACTGGGAACCAGTTCCTGCTACACACACTGTGGTGCATTTCCATTAGATAATGACATAAGTCAGGTGCCAGTGGCAATAATGAATATTGGTTGAGCGTTGTAGAATCTGAAGAGAGGATTGTTTGACTGCTGCACATAATTAGGAACCTACATTAATTTACCTACATAAAATGGATCAACTGATCATCGGTTGATGAACTGGAAAAAATGAAAACTATATTTTGGGGGGCTAAAACAGCAATTTAAGATAAGATAAGATGCCCTTTATTAGTCCCACAATGGGGAAATGCGAGATTTGAACCCAGGACTCCTGGGGAGACTGGGACCTGAACGCGGCGCCTTAGACCACTCGGCCATCCTGGAACAACTTTGAAATATAAATTATAGGCATTTATGGCAACAGTGCTAATTAACGCAAAGCAATCACATTTTTTGCTGAGTTGTTTTTACTCTTTAAGTTGGGGGGAAATTAGTTGTGTACACTCTAATTTCTTTGTTGAAAGTGCAGGAAAGCCTATTTTGACATTAACCAAACTTAATTATTTTGTTGAATTGCCCAATTTACAATTTTCTCAAAGTTTGTTGGCTTACTTTTTTTTTAATACTGAAGTCATTTGACTTTGTTTTACATCTGCATGAGCAACCAGTTCTGGTTGTCCTTTGCCTCTCGCACAAATGTAACTGGGGTAGGCTCCACTTCACCTCCGGCCCTGATGAGGATAAGCACGCCAGAAAACAAATGGATGGATTTGAGGGAACTGGGAAATTCCATCAACAAAACATTACATAGTGAGAATTACCAATCTTTTTTTCTACTATTAACACAAAACAGTAACTTACCAAAAAAACTAATAATTGAAATATAATTCAGGAAAAATATTCACGTTTGCTCCTCAAAAACACTGACATGACAAACAAAATTGAATGGAGTCATTTTTGTAATATGAATCTGTACATGGGTTGGTATCATTTTTCCGTTAATGTAATAATCCATAGAATTTAATATTCAAGTCACACCAATCTGTTTCAAAATCAAATTTTAAAAGTGTAAAAATTGGTAGATCCATGCCTCCCTTACATTAATGTAATTATACCAATAATATGTAACAAAAATACTATCCAATGCACTTTTAAGGTGAGGTCATGTTTGTGGGATCTTGTGGATGCAGCATTACAGTGTTCCAACTGATGAAAAATATCATAAAGGCCAAATGTGTGTGGCAACTAATGTTCAGAACAAAACATCCATCTAGTTTAGTTTCTTTACTACTTATCCTCTTCAGGGTCTCGGATGAGCTGAAGAGTAACCCAGTTTACTATACTCAGGACTGGTCGCCGGTTAGTCACAGGGCACATGCGGAGACAGACAACCATTTACTCTCACACTGAGTGCGGGAAGTGAACACACGGTACCTGCACCAAAGTCAGGTATGTGTACTGCTGCACCAACAGTGACAGAGCAAAACATGTAAATTGCAACTATTTGCAAGATACCTTCATACGACACCTTTACATTCGCAACAACAAAATTATTGTGGAAACCTGCTCACAAATATTTAGTGTAAAGAACCAAATCCATGAAAGCTTGGGGAGTAGTTCAATGACTCATTCCAATCTCTGAAAGACACACTTCACCAATAGAACATTTTAATTCTTAGTGATTTTGTTCATGGGTTTTTTTTATTATGAAAATAAAGTAATAGTGCAGCAATGTGACTTAAGTAGAACTGAATAATAATTTCTTTAACATGAACATGTTCCATCCATCCGTCATAATGGTGATTGGTTGTGATTTGTAAATGCAGACATAGAAGGCAACAAATGTGTTATGTAAATATGAAGGTAATCAATGCCACAGTGCCGATGGCAAACGAGGAACCTGCATATTCTACTCGCATTAGGATAGTTGAACATATGAACAGGAACATCTGCAACTATAGCCTCGCTGATTGTGGTTTGTCCTACAACAATTTGCAAGTTGAGATTATTTATTGAGACTAGCAATTAGTAATGGTCGAATACTTTAGAAAGCACTGTGTAGCCATTTTTAAGATTGCATATCAACGGTCACTCGACATTGTGACTTGTAAGCTGTGCGAGTGTGAAACTGAATGAGAAGTTAGTGAACATGAATTTTCTGTCACCGATCATGTCCAAAGGGGAGCTTGTTGACTTTTTCTCCTCAATTCTCAAGTGAATGTGAAAAGAATAGCATTCAATTTTAAAGTCAGAATCAAGTGCGGCTACGCTAAATCCAAATGATCCTTTATCGACCACAGATCGTTAAACGACAGTTGAATGATTGAATATGCACTGAACATTTGCCAGCCCAATCTAAATAATTTTAAATAGAGGGTACAGTCTTAGGTGTTTACAGTTATATTATAAAACATACACACATTAAAAGGAAGGGACAAACAATATTTACATATATAACAACAAGTCTATCCGCAGTCTTCCCTCATGCCAACAGCATCCTACTTGCGTATTGGCTCATCTACACTGTGCATGAGACCAGAGCTCAGTGAGCTAGCAGGAGAGGGCGGCCACCTTATGCAGGTGTTGCACAACACCACATGACCTTTAACCTCCACCGTGGTCAATGCCACTTGGTTATAGTTGTGTGCTGCGGCGCGTGTCTGTTTCCTTCCACTGAGAATCAAGCATCAATCCAGCTGCTATGTTCCATCAAGAAATATTTCACAAAACACACACTGAGCGATAACAGTCACCCACCCACATAAGGCCCCCCCATCCCAACGGAGGAGACGCTTATGAGCAGCAAAGGTAAAAACACCATGCACCGTGTCTTAACCCCTAAACGTCATATATGTGAAGCTGGTGCCCAAACTGCTGTGAAAAGGGTCAGAGAGACAGCTCTGCCAACAAAATTAAAACTAATCACAATAAGAAAATGCACACATTGACCCTTGTGGTGATGACGAGGAGCATTAGGTTGTTTTGCTTGATCTTTGCCAGATATCGAGGCTCAGCAGTGTCAACCTCTTTGTCCGTAGTTTACCTCCTGTGGATGATTTGTTTCCATGGGGTCTTCTTTGAAGCTTTCACACTGCTCCATTACTTTCCTGAAAGAAAAGTCAGGGTATTTACATGCCTGCAACGATCTGTGTGATGATGCAATCCAACGCAAATGAATGATTCATTTCTATTTTGTGTCGGTTTATTTTTTTCTATTCCAGAAGTTTTTTTTTAATAATAAATGAAACAGTTAACTCATTCACTACCATTGACGGATATAGACGTACTTTCATTTTACCTGGGCTGGCAGTGAATGAATTAAACAGCAACATTGTTATGTCCAAATATGGTCACTCTCTTATAGACCAAATGTGAGGTTAGCTTGACCAACCGTATTTTGAGTAATAAATCCTTTTAAAGAATGCTCACATTATTATTTTTTTTTTTTTTTAACGCAAACGTCCTAGATTCATTGTTAGACCCATAGCAACACCCTAACAACGAAAATGCTTTTATTCGGCAATCTTCGGTATTCTTATGACGACGACATTTGTGGAACGATGATATGTAAATTGCAAACACGTGTATGTGAAAAAGCCTGTCTTACTGGGCCATGTCCTTAGTCTCAGGCTGCGAACTTTCCAACTCCAAAACTCTTTCCAAAAGGCCAATTCCTCCTTCTTTTATGAGCAGTGGACAGTACTTGCTTGCTGCAAATGGAACAGATCGGAAAAATGTGGGCATAATTTCTGATACCACAAAATGTTTTTAGAGAAGCAGTGCACGAGTTTATATATATGTATGTAAATGTGTATTAGTGACGATAACAACAAGCACGGGGAAGTGAAATAGTAAAACAGAAAAATAAATACATAACTTTGAAACAGATACAATTTCATATTCAACTTGGACATAGTGAATATATGCTTCACAACAAAAACATTAAGATAAAAAAACAACTCAAACACTGTGTGTGACTACCATATTGCTATTTTGACATAATGCGGAAATGTCATGATACTCACGGTAAACTGACACGAGGTTGAACAGAGCCCACGTGGCCCAGTGTTGACTAACTGGAGCGATACTTTGAGGCAGAAGTCGCAAGATGGGCTCGAATGACCTAAGAGAGTATAAAATTTTAAACAGAGGAAACCCCATGAGAGTCGTGCAGCAGCCGGTCAACAGCCAGCAAACCTGACAACAGTCGTATTTTTTTGAAGCAACAGCATAATTTCAGTTGACCTTATAACAATAGCTTGCCAAATATTTTGATGGTCTCTTTTATTGCCATGATAACTCTGGATCAATCTAGATCATGGATGAGCAACTGACGGCCCATGGCCCCTTGATTCATTAAAAAAAACAAACAAGCAAACAAAAACAAAACAGGGATAAATGGGGGGTGTAAATCCGGGAAAAACTGGGAAAAATCCAAAATGGAAAAAATATAAATAAAATTAGCGAATATGCAAATCTGTGTGTACCGAACTGCAAAAATGCAGTTGTTGACTGTAGTTTTAAGTAATATCACCAATCACCACTAAATGGCATGTTTTAGTTGCACTTACACTGGGTCTTACACTGCCCTATACTACTAGAATGTGAGAAGGCAGAATAATTTTTTTGTGCTTTGGAATGATATGGACGACGAACATGGGAACTCAATAATACTACAATTTTGAGCAAGATCATTTTTTTGAAAAACAAATTACAATATGCGGTCCTTCACTTAATTTTGGATACTTGTTCAGCAATTTTGTGCCGTCCTTGAAGAGTAATTTTTATTCAAGTGAGGCCTTTGCACTAGAAAAAAATATTAGTGTGGTGATTTTGTTGTTTGCTTCAAAACCTTTTTCTTTTATACATGCAGTGAAATGTATTAAGTGAAATATATTAAGAGCATATTTAGCATGTATGCACACATTTTGTCTATATTTAAAATAGTATATTAGTCATACATCTGGTTTGTGAGCTTCTGGGTTGCATCATCCAACCATTCAAGTTGCTAATCCCTGATTTAGTTCATCACTGTATCTCTTGTGTCATGTGAGCAATGTTGGTGTTTGGGAGTTGGGTTTTTCCCAGCCTACATTTAACTATTTGAGACAGCACTCTTATCAATTTAGTATGCAGCTCGTTTCCTCCATCACTTAACGCAGTATGAAGTATTAAGATCTAATATTACGGATTACAGAGAAAATATCATCACCTGTAGTTGATGTTGCGACGTGAGCTGACATCCCAGCTCTGAATTGCATCCCACATCTTGTCCATCACAGTGTCTCTTAGTGGCTCTTCCATCAACCAGAGCTCTGGCCCATCAAACATGATATGGGAAAGCACGCCACACGCATTGTATGACACCTCAATCCCATCAGCCTTACTGTCTAGGAGATTACTGCCATGTAAAAGAGAGGAAAACAGAAAAGAATATTAAGTATTTGTTGAGAAATGCTTGCAAGAAGGATAACATTTCTAACATTTAAAGCGTAGGCATCTTTTGCCTTTCAATTCTCAGAAGAGAAATGTACCAAAACAAATATTGGCACATTTTATGTAAGGGCCCTTTAGTCAAGAGTACATGTTTCAGTCTTAGGGTACCCAAGTGTTGGCTTTGAAATCACTTCAACATAGAATTTCAACTGTCATGTATAACAATGCGAATTGACTTTATGCCTCACTGGCTTTAGTAAGTGTTACCTGAAAACAGAGATGAACTGCGGTGTGACCAGCTTTGGTCGAAGTGCTTTAACCTCAGCAACGTTACCCAGAAGCCCCAGCATGTTGCGATGCAGCTCCTGCTTATCTGGGAACTCCTTCAATTAAAAGACAGAAGGGGTTTCAATCACATTAAAAGATAGATCGGAGAGATCTTTATGACACGTTGGAACATGTGAGACAACAAACACGTCCACAATTATACACTAACTCACTTTCAGACAGTCCAGAAAGAGACTCATTCCATGACAATTGAGGAACATCTGACAGTTGTCTGGTGTCTCATCAGTAATATTCCACAGAGCACTCCAAGAAAACTCCATCACCTGGTCACACTTGGTGCAAACAAACACACAGAATTTCACGAAGAATGCAATTTTATTTATTAAGTCTATAGCTTTAGCAACTCACCATTCGATCCTGCAGCTTTTTCTGGATTAAGTTCAACATTGTCTGCAAACAAAGCACGAGCATGGATTGAAAAAAACAAAAATCTTAAAATAAATCCGTTAGCACCATTTAGGGATGACCAACATCAGTTTTATTTTTCTTGATCTCTAAGCAGCAAACTATTACAATTAAGTAAAGTACAGCCAAAAGTAAGCAAAATAGAAGCACGGCTTCAACAATTTGTGAAATTCACTTGCACATTCTGCACTTGCCATGTGTAATAAGGAACAAGGTAGATCGATCTTTTGACAAATGTGAACACTATTACTTCCAAATTAACAAATATTATTTGCTGAAAATCCAACAATAAAAGCACATACATCCGTTCGTAGTTCTAGATCATAAAGCTCTAAATATATGCAATATACAAAATACAGAGGGTATTATCGTGAGTAAACTGGTATCATCTAACAAGAAATATAGGGTGAAAAAAAATTTAAAATGGAAAACTTAATTTTGATGTTACCTTAACAAATCCCATCTTTCCCACAGCTTCCTTATGGTGGTTGTCGACCTGACAGACTAAAGCATTGCAGAGGTGCACAGCGATTCTCTGGATGGATTCATCCTGCCTTGCTGGCTCCAAGATTTTTAGCAGCAGCTGGTTGACTCGACTATACTGAAACTCCAGCTCCTCTGGAATGCTGAAGTTGCATAGAGTCAAGCAGCAGTTTCTCTGAACCTTGCATGGAGATGGGTTTGGGGGGAAAAGGGAGAATTCAACTTAACACTGTGCAACGCAATCATGAATGCTTATTCTCAGGTTTTACTTGCTCCATTTTTACAGAAGGCAAAGGAAAAAAATGACACAGCAGACATCATCACCGAGGAGATGAATGACAATTATATGTCAGTACCTTTTTTCTACGATGTAAAGAAACTGCACTCCAACAAAGCATTAAGTGCAGTTCTTTACTTGTTTCTGTGTTTATACATGTTGAAAAAATTGCATAGTACACTTCACGTATGACAAAGAAGAGCATACTTACAGTGACTTCCTGGTATTGCTCCATTCCATTTAAAACCACTCGAATGACCTCTTGGCGAAGCCGCACACTTTGGTCACTGCGATATTCAGTATTTGTCAGGTAAAAGAGAGCAGCGCTACCCGTCACCTGAATGCTCTTATCATATTTATGGCACTTCAATGCTGCTATAACAAGCTGAAATAAGACATTTTTTTCGCCGTTATTGGAAAGCAACATTTGTTGTGTCAACAATTTTGTCGATAAGTCGATGGCCTTCTCTCATACCTGCAACGCTCGGAGTAGCTGGACACAGTGTTGTATCCTGGCAATGTCAAACAGCTGATTGATTGCTCTATGGGCCAATTCAGGACGAAACTCAGTGTAAGCTTCAATAGCATTCAGGACCTGGTCTTCATTCTTTGATCCAGTCACCTGCAAAGGCGCCACAAAAACAAGAAGCACAAAACAAAAGCTGTTAATAAGAATTTTTAATACACACAATCTTTTGTATTCCGGTTCTCATTGTTTAAAGGGTAGTCTCTTGCACATATCCACAACAAAACAACCGTATACTGCACGGTCAACACGCATTTCTAAAGTAACACGCCAACATCATGACAGTCATCTCATCACCATTGTTTTCAACATCTTTTTATAATTTTCTTTGTATAATGCAACCTAATCTCCTCAGACGAAGGAGCAATTACAACAAAGAAATTTAAAAAGAACTGAAGTGGAAAGTACTTTTTTCTTTTCCCCGTTTTCCCAGGAAATTTTATTCCAGTCTATGCACCGCATTCCAAATGATTACGTATATCATCTTTTTCTCAAATTTTTATAAATAGTCTCTGCAAATTAAATATATGTGTGACCTCCATCTTCCCCTGACACTCAACCCTGTTGAAATCCTGTAAAACATTGTCAAGCAAAAAATCTATGAGGCAGTAAAAAAAACATCTATGAGGGTGGGAGGCAGTTCACATCCAAACTGCAGCTTGGGGAGCCTATTCTGATAGCCCGCAAATACATTCAAGCAGACAATCTGCAAAAATTAACGAGTTGAATGGATGCATGACCAGCAAAGCTGCTAACAATTAAGCATTCCTATTTTAAAATGAAACTCGACCTATTACGGTATTTTTGAGAGACATAGCTTTTGATTTAAACAAATACAACCTCCTGATGTTGCAAATTCAACAATTGACTATTATAGATTATTTATAACCCATAGAATGTCTTGAAGCACTGCCATGCATAATTTGGAACAGTCCATTTGAACAAATAGGTTTTAGTTTTGAAAAAAATAATATTATCACTGTGAGGTTTGTTATAAAACTGCGAGCCTGTATCGCGATCTGAGGCTCTCCGAGCAATATATTGTACTCTGTCACTTTTTTATAATCCATAAAAAGTGTCAGTCAAAGAAACAAGCAAGTTCTTACAGATAGAGGACGTGGGCAATAATAAAGAGGAAAGTGTTAATTTGAATGGACCCTGCAAGGTGTGCACTGCTCACGTACATTTTCACCAGAAGATTCACTATTTCATTCCCAGGTACATATCAAATTGTAAATATGGTTATACAGTATATTGTTGTAGACTAACTTTCTACTTTGGAAACATCATCATTACATATCCAACTCCAGAAGAGTGCCTGAGTCATAAGCCACACTGCACATTACTAAACTGGTCTGTACTGGTGTCTTAAAATGTTGCCTCTCATTTGAGCAAGGCTTCATCTGTTTATGAACAGACGTTCAATAGTACCGCTGTAGCATGAGTTTTGCCGTGGAAGTTAGAGGCACCTTGTCCTAAGCTTTGTGATAGCTGCGAGCGTGGGCTGTCGTCTTGGCCTTACAGCTTCCACCTTCGTGGTTTAGAGGATCCCGTGTAACGCTAGTGTAAGCCACATTCATTTTAACAATGCTTCTGTCTACACTTTCATGTTATAGGTCATTGTGTAATGTTAAACCCAAAATGGAGGGTGAATGTTATTCTGCCATAGTGTTCTTACATTATCAACTGTAATCATAATATTTAAAGCAATTCCAGAGGGGCTGTAATATCGGATGTCTTATTGACGCTCACAAAGGGAGGTGTTTATTTTCAAGGTTAGACGCTGTAAAACTGTGAGTGAGTGAAACAGAAGTGAAGTACACTTAAATTTAGAGCCTCTCCTATGCCACTTAATACAATAGAGAATATAATGTGTTCGACACACCTAACTTTCAGAAGATTGAAGTCATTTCTGTAAGTTGTACCTTATAAGCAGGGATGTGTGTCACATTACAAAGGGTAGTGTCGTATAAACCCAAAAACTGTAGAGGCCTCTTCAGCTCTTGGAAAGGGTAGATGCTGCTCTTGCATGGTTCGTTACTAGAGAAGAGAAAATGTTCTCAGAGGATCATGAAAGAGATTTTTATATCCATTGTCTGTTTAGTTCTGTGTTATTGACCCACCTCGGCCGACCCATTGCTTCTTCTAAGTGTGGAACTGTGCAGTTGTCAAGCATGATGTGACCTGAGATGTCCAGTGAAACCAAATTGACCAATCGCTGAATGATAGCAGTCAAGATTTTCCTGGTCATCTTAAACTTGGAGGTCCTCCGACTCTCTCGTGAGATGTCAAGATGCCTGAGGAATGCAGGTTCGTTAGGTATTAGTGGGCTTGTACAGTAAATTATACAATTATTTCGTTATCAACAAAACTAAGCTTGTATTTAATCAGGTATTAAAATGAGAGCAAAAGACTCTCCATGAGTGTTGTGTAACAGGCTAATTCTTAATTTGTTATATAAGTATATAATAGACAAAGAATATAAGGCCAGTCAGACATGAAACAAGTAAGTGAAAACAAAAATGGGCATCTGCAAGGGCTTGGCTTAGCGACTGGTGGTTCAACATCCATTGTGGGGAAAAAAAGGGGGGAATTGGGACAAGTTGCTCAGGAGATGCCTTTCTGTTGAGCTACCTCTCAAGGAAGCAGGCTAATTCTTTTGTTTGTAAGTGAGGCTGATAAAAGCAAAATTGCCTTCTGGTGATTATCTAAATGAATTAAAGAATACAATATACATTTTTTTTTTTAAATAGTGCCACATTTTAGGCAACTCACACATGTTGGAAATATTAATGCAAATAAAACTTGGTCCTTACCTGAGATTGACAAGTTCCACTACCGTACTGACCAACTCTTCAGAAAGGTCCACATTGTAGAGAACAAGAGATGCCAGTCTGTCTTTCCACTGAGTTAGAAACGCTGTTCCCAGTAACTGTACGTTAGACAGATCTAGCGAAGTGAGCGACTTCAAGGGTTTGAGCAGGGTCTCAGCATGCATCTCATCTGGCAAGCCACCGAGGTTGAGCAACCGCAGGCGATTGAAACCCTGAAAGTTAAAGTCCGACTTTAACGCCTGTCTTGAAACAGGGCTTTCTTCCTCGTCATCCTCTGTATCTTCATTGCAGGCCAATGGGGCGCCACCCTTCCTATAGAATATGTTGCTGCAGCCAAAGAGACAAAGAGAGACCAGCGTCTCACGGAAGCAGGTCAGTGTTTTTAAGCTGCGGGATGACAGACTGTTGCAGTAGGTTAGGTGAAGCTCAATCAGGTCCTGGAAGAACACAAAAAAAGCAGTTTAAGAACTTTTAATGGATAGCAAATTTAGGCTCAATAGTTTTGATTCCTCACTAGAACCGCGCTAACCGATTATTTCATGATAGAAAGGCTCAAGTTTGGAGAAATATCGAGTCAAGAATAGATCATCAATTAAAGTCAAGCTCAGGTCTTTATAATTGCGTGTAATTTATGCCACAAGGCGGTGACGCTCAAATATGGAGATGATCATTAAGTATTAAAACCATTCATCTAAAATGCACGCAATCATAAACACATGCTGCATTGACAAAAGTATTCAGTGTTTAAATTATTCAGCACAAAAAAATAAGCAGAATAAGCTTTTCAGTCATATTAGCCAGCATGTTAGCTAATACTAGACAAATTGACGTAATATTACACAAATAAACAAAAGCAAACAAACGTGTACTGGCACATTATGCAAGCAGTATTTAGTCAATAAACGCACCTTGTGACCTTTAGACTTGAGAAATCTTAGGGAATACATGCTAATTCAAATGGCAAAATAAACTACACGCTATTAGTTGCTACTTTGGGAGAGAAGCAGACATACTTTCAGTTTGTCCATTCAAGTATTGCCAACAACTCGACTTTATTTATAGATCACTTAGAAACAAAACAGGACATCTCAAACAGAAATGTAAACATTCCACAACAATAGTGCCCAACCAGTCAATAGTGATTGACCAATAGAACGAAGACTGGTCCCAAATCGACCGCGAGGGGGGACAGGGAACAATTTAATCAATCATTATTTCTCATATTATTATTATGTGTTTCGTGTTAATGTAGTGTATACCACAGCCTACGCCACTATCATTCTCATATCCACATTATTTTTTTCAAAGTAAAACACCTTTAACCTACGGCAGCTCATGACCAACATCATAGGAAGTTATTAGCGGTCAGCATTTGCTTGTAGCTTGCGATCAGAGCCGTTGAGCAATATCTGTTTGTTGTTTATTCTCATTCAAAGCTTGATTTTCTTTTTTTACTCATCATCTGTAATGCACCGATGGAATTAGCAAAGGAATCTGGAGCGGTATTTTAAAATGTTACATACAAGCTACGATTGGAATGATTCCGCACTTTACACACTACAAAAGTGTGTCCCTGCGTGCCCGTGTCAGGTCTACCACAAAGGTAGGCAATTATATTTTTTCTAAAAACTAACTGCCTTGCATCTGGTTTATTTTTCTGTATAGTTTATGTTAGGGTCCGTTCTGCCTACTTAATAATCATGGCATGCGTGTGTGCGTGCATGTGTGTGCGTGCGTGCGTGTGTTTAACTGGATGTTTGCGGGACATTGGCTGCTTGAAAAGTAGATTTTTGGTCAAAAAAGGTTGGGCACCCGTTCACTACAGTATCAATAAATATACCTAACAACAGCACCAAGATTCCACAAGATGGTGCCGAAGTAATATTTTAATTTCTTTGGCCAAATTACAAAAACAGAAAATAGATGAGATTTTCTTTGGCGTCCTTAGCTTTTCGACTCAATATGAAAAATCTGCATTACTTCAATGTTTTATTGTGTTTACTGTTTTTATGAAATTATTGTTTTAACTGTATTTGGATTTACATGTCTGATTTTTATTTTATGTACAGCACTTTGTATAAGAGGCTGAAATCAGAAGATTTGGACAATTTTAAGTTAAACTGGCAACCAGTTCCGCGTGTACCCTGCCTACTGCCAGAAGATAGCTGGGATATGCTCCAGCACCCCCCCGCGAACTTTGTGAGGACAAGCTGTACAGATAATGGATGGATGGATGGAGAATGGCTCTAAACGAATAATTGCTAAATAAATTAGTTGCTGTTTCATTTGATAATCGATTAATTTAGTCACCTATATTTTAAACCCCATTTTGTTGCCAAAATCACAAGGCACAAGTGAGTATAAAAATAGGTGTGAATGCACTATACTTATAAATACTATACACAGTTCCCCTCAGACAGTCTGTTCTATTACTCGTAAACATGTGTTATGAAACTTGATCTTCATTTAATAATACAGTACAGCCTTTTACCTGTTTCTTTATAGCCTCCAAGTCTCTGTCACGGACAAAGTCTTCCTTCAGCTGCACTCTGGTGAGTCTGGTGCTCCGGGGTTCTGAGAATAGTTGGAAAAAGTTCTCTTGTGGTTCAAAGTTACTGTCTGTATGGGCCAACTCCATGTACCTGTTTAACAAACAAATTAAACAACTTAGCATGCATAAGCTCTGCAATACATCAAGAGCACACATAACTGGCTAATCAAAACTGAAATTAGTATAATCATGATAATGCCATATACATACACGTTGACCAATTTGTCACAGATTTCACTGGGAAGAAAGATGTCTGAGCGCAAGCAGAGCTTGTCCCTCGAACCCTGATAGCACATCGTCTTTCTGAGGTTCTTCAGGCAGAATACTGTTGCCAGAGTCATGAGGCTGTCGGGGTTGTCTCCTGCTTTGGCTGCCATATTAGCCTTTTTGTCTGGCTCAGATCCAAGACTAGGCAGTGCAGGGGACCTGAAAGACAAGTATGGACAAGTTATATGCATGGTGAGGTTGAGGACATTAGTGAGCCTGAGTAGTACCACAATTTCAACAAACCTTTGCTCATTTTTTTCACCACATCATAAGAAACACATTAAGTTCATAGAGAGGAGAGATAAACTTGAAAATAATGGTAGAAATATTATGGGAAATCAGTTTTTAAAATGTTGTCAATCTAATCATTAAATCTATATTTATTTAAACAAACTGCTGCTGCAAGTGGAACACTTGTCGCCCCAATAAAAAAAAAACATTTCTTCATTAGACAATGTCTTTCGGATTAATGTTGAAATTATTCATAAATAGGAATGTGAGAGGGAAAAATATCGCCAGGCAGTGAAAGACACAAGCCAACCCACGGAATGTATACTTAAATTGACATGCCAAGCAAAAAAACACAGTATTGGCCATCTTACTGATTGTTAACGACTGAAGTTGGCTACTTTACAACTTGTTCAAACATTTAAAACAATACGACCAACTGACTTAATATTAAGCCTATATATTCTTGTAGAGTCTCTTTGGTTAAATGCATAGATTCTTCGTTTTATGACGGCTATTACTAGGTTGTTAGCAATAAAGCAATGAATCCTAAACAACTAAGTTAGCAAGCAAGCTAGTTAGCGATTAAGTACAACAATCTATTTAAATAACACCAACGATACACAGTCAGATATGACCAGACAGCGAACGCTTGTATAGTTGTCCATAATCACCCACACTACTTACAAGTAGTTGTTATTCAAAATTGTGCTTCCAATTGCCGGTAGTGTACATCACTAGTGTATTTCAGGTTACGTTAGCTTTCGGCTAACGATGACTTTCCCTGCAATGTTAGCGAACTTAGCAGTGCGGCTAGCGCTAGCGCCAAACAAATGTTGAAATACAGAAAACAATCAATGGTCAGCGGTGTCTGTGTAGGCAAGTCATCATCTAATGTTCTACCTTAGCTTTCGCCAAGGCTTTGCGTCTGGCTAAAGGCGAGAAACGGAGTTATTATCACCAGTCTTCGCTCATCTGATTTTCCTTTTCGTCTGATGTCAACAAACAGACTCCTCCTACTTCTACTACAAGTCCTCCCTTTCCTCCAGTTCCTCTTCCTCGTTCCCTTGCGTTGCTATGCACAGAAAAAAAACATGATTATCAATGCAATGGGATTTGTCTATGATTTATGTGGGGAAAAAGGAATGTCACATACAGGCTCAATGAGCAGTATGAGTTTGTGGTGCTGCTGTTTTGTTATTTACAGTGGTGTAGTTGTGTATTTTTGTTTTATAGAAATGAATGTGAGTTGATGATCCAAATTTAAAAATGCACCAACTATTATATTGAAGTGATGGTGCACTGCAGGCTGACGCGCTCTTACAGGGTCGTAGCCAGAATTTTTTCCTTGGGGTGGTCAGGGTCACACAACACCTCAGGAGTGGTCGGCGGCCAAGGCCTTCTCTGCTGGCCTAACATAATTAAGAAATCCTGATCATATTCTTCACATTGATGTTATATTATAACCTAATGTTGTATTTTTAGGTGAGGGTTTTTATACAATCAGAATTCAGCTAGCTCGTGTTGCCAGGCAAATTTCATAATACCAGTTGCACGCACTATTCGTCCGAGGCCTTACGATACAATCGTGCGGGCGTCTGTTCTGTGCAAGTCAATGGGCTTTCATAGTTGATAGACAGTTGCGATAGCCAATCAGATCACCAGTTGGTTATAGTGCGCCTTCTCACAGGCCTCACGCTGAAGGTGATGAACGCGTCTTGTGATTGGATACTCACTCAGAGGGGGCTGCGCTATGCGTAATAAACACACCAGAAAGACGTAAATGCGACAGTTAAAAAATCAAAAATATATTCTTGCTTTTTTAGACCACAATGGCAGAAGGAAGGAAAAGCGTGGATTTCATTGCAGATACACTTGCGAGACCATTTTCAAGACGGACCTTTCAAGAGAAGCTTGGTCGTCCAACACTCACTGAGTAGTGCATAAGTGTGTGTCTGTATATTATTAGTCCAGCTGTGGTGTCATAAATGATGGTAATATGAGGGGGATTTATTCAAGTTGGACGAAGAAGGACTTCACTGAAGGCCTCCGTGTGAAATGCACAGCCTGCCACTGCATCTCAGTGAGGGATTGCCATGGCTGTCCTGGCTTGTGTGTCATTCTTCATCATACCATCCACAGTCATGAAATAAATGTCACACATACATAATCAGTCGGTGGCATGGTGGCCCAACTGGTTAGCACGATGGCCACACAGTGAGAGACAGCAGCGGTCGTGGGTTCAATCTGGCCTTCCTGTGTGGAGTTTGCATGTGCCCGCGTGGGTTTCCTCCGGGTACTCCGGTTACCTCCCACATTCCAAAAACATGCATGGCAGGTCGATTGGACACTCTAAATTGCCCCTAGGTATGAATGTGAGAGCGGATGGTTGTTCGTCTCTGTGTGCCCTGCAATTGGCTGGCAACCAGTTCAGGGTGTCCCCCGCCTACTGCCCAAAGATAGCTGGGATAGGCTCCAGCAATCCCCGCAACCCTAGTGAGGAGAAGCGGTACAGTTGATGGATGGATGGACATACATAATCACGCCTTGCACTTTTCTTTGTAAATGTCATTTACAAAGCTGGGCACTTGACCCTTTTTTGCCAGTCAGTCCCCTGCCCTCCGGCCCCAACCTAGGTTCCGTTCCCACCTTGACCCTCCGGCCTTATTCATAAAAATTGTCAGCCCCCGACCCCATAATGCCCCCATCCCCTCCTCAAAAAAAAAAAAAACATTGGTGCATCACGCCGCTGTGGAGTTGAAGCAGCCAAATGAGCTTGACGTATTTATGACAATATCAATTTGTTGGGCACAAATGAAAAAACATGCACTGCTTTGAAATTGCAATCCCCTAAAATAATCCACATTCGTACTCTGATTAGGTTTTTTTTTTTTTTACAGTTCATTTTTTTGGGGGGTATCCTGAATACTTAATGCTGTTACCCCCAAGCCTGTACACCAGGGGTCTTGAGTCCTGTTCCTCAAGTGTAACACACTTGATTCAAATGCTTTGCTGATTATCTGATCATTTGAACCAGGTGTGTTGCAGCAAGGAGCAATGGAAAACAAGCAGGATACCAGCCATCTAGGAACATGATTGAGGACCCCTGTTGCACAGAAAGCAAAGTGTTTAATACCCCTTCCTGCAATGTCATAGCCACATAATTAATTTAATTCAAATCCCTCAAAATTCACGCATTCGTCTGTGTGGTGATAATATTTCATACATCTTAGGGTTCAGTGGCTTGTCATTGGGGCTGTACCCTCAAGGATACACATATTGTACCATTTAAGCGGGTCACACATTGTGACGCTTAAGATTTGTACTGTTTGTTGGCATCATCATAGGGAACAGTACAAATTAAATGTACCTTTGGAGTACATATTTGTACCATTTATTGGCAAATCTGTATCCAAGGATACTGTTTAGATCAGTGATAGGCGACATTTTAAAAATGATTAACCGACCAGACCTAATCAGCTTTGAATTGTATTGACATTAATTCATAAGACAAAATTTTGGTTTTCCTGAGCACAATCTTAAGCACACAGAAGAAAATCATGGTGCAATCCTACATGGAACATCTCTTGAGACATCTGAAAATGGCTGGATATCGACCCGTGCTTGTGATGAGTGCATCCAATCTGATGATGCTTGAAAGGAACAATCCATCATAGTGGGGTATGGATAGTTTATGTTTGTTTGTTTTTACACTTGGGTTAAATCGTAACTGTCTTTGTTTAAGTAGAAATGGAAATGGAGGCCCTTTCAGTGGGGGGACTTGATCTGAGTAAAATTGTTGTTAAAAGCTTGATCCCGGAATGAATGAAACTCGTAAGTCAAGGTACAGTACATACTACGCCCCTCCCCTTGTCAGTACAAGTCACGTGCGAACACTAACACGAACTCAAGGGTGCTTGGACAGTGGTGTGGTTCTTTCCCACTGTGTGGTGAAGACGGAAGTGACAGGACGACTTCCCTCAGGCAAACACATTTTTGGAAATATTTGCATGAAAATATCGCCGCTTGCCCAGATATGTCCGTTGCATACAAAAACAGGTACGTTCTGCGTGGGATGATGTTAGCGAAACTAGCTGAAATATGCAATACACGGTCGTTATATTTACTACAGTGGCAAAAAGCATCCCGAACACACACGGGCTAGCAAAACCGTGAACTTTCATTCAAGGGCTATTGGAGATCACATCACTTGCATCACACTTTTGTCCTGTTTAAAATGTGACCGATGTCGTCAGGAAGTCGTTGCGTTGTCCCAAAAAACTCATATTTAGCTGTCCGTTTGCCAAGCTAGCGTTGCTAGCTTTCCGTTAGCATGTCAGCTGATAACATTCAACCAGCACGAGCCTCTAACGGCTAACATTTTGCTATTTTGCTGATTGAGTATTTTTGAAAATGTGTTCCAAGCTAAATTCTAAACATCAGACTAGGTTTCACTGAATCAACAGACTGTGCTCATTTGATATTCAACCCCGCTTTCTGTCAGCTCTACCCACATTTTCAGCAATAATTCCATGGTATTTTTCCTTCAAATGTGTTTGTGGACTGTGCTTGTTCATTTTTACAGGTCGTGAATTAGATAAACCATTGGGCATAAGAACGTGATAAATTCAGAAACGGATCCAAATGATGTTTGACATTTTCATTAGTAAATAGTAATAATCATGTAATCATTAGTAAATAGTAATTGGCAGCAACATTGGTGACATCCCAGTCCAAATAGATTTTTGATCTAATCCTCCTCTTTCACTGGTAATTTTAATAGGTTTCTATTCAGATTATTATTATGTTTTTACTCCTAAAACATGTTTGTACCTTTTCTACTTTCTGCCATAATGGAATCACTAGCAACTCAAAATCGTAGTTAATGGTGAAGTATGTATCCCACCCCATTTGTTTCCAGGTTTTCCTGGCACTTTATACTGTTGCACTACACATGCACATTTACATGTGGTTTATTCAGCACATGCATTGAGCACATGCTATTACACAAATGAGCTGATCGGAAATCAGAAATAACAGGATATTGTGCAGAATACTGTTCAAAATGTAAAATATTGAATATCTCGTCGGATTGTCAGGGTGTAGAGATAGTGTCGAGCCGTGCATTTCGCACGTAGGCCTTCAGTGAAGTCCTACTTAGTCCGATTTAAATAAATCCCCCTCATATTACCATCATTTATGACACCACGGCTGGAGATGTAGTATACAGAGACACACTACTCAGTGAGTGTTGAACGACCTAGCTTCTCTTAAAAGGTCCTTCTTGATAATGGCCTTGCAAGTATATCTGCAATTAAATCCACACTTTTCCCTCCTATGGCCATTGTGGTTTCCAAAAAGCCAGATTATATTTTGGATTTTCAAACGGCCGCCAGTTCCGACTTTCTGGTGTGCTGATTCCGCATAGCGCTACCCCCTCACAAGTGAGTATCCAATCACAAGATGCGTTCATCACCTTCAGCGTGAGGCCAGCGAGAAGGCCTTACTGTCATATCGCAACAGTCTATCAAATGTAAAAGCCTCTTGCTTACACAGAACAGACGCCCGCACGATTGTATCTGAAGGCCTCGGATGAAAGGTGCGTTCCACTGGTATTATGAAATCTGCCTGGCTGAATTCTAATTGGGTAAAAAGTAACCTAGACCTAAAAATACAACACTAGGATATAATATGGCATCAATGTGAAGAATATGATCATGGTTTCTTCACTATGTTAGGCCAGCAGAGAATTAGTGGGAATGGAAAAGTAACACATTGATGAGATGACGTGAAAAGCATATAAAACTGAGATCTTTACCGCAAATTTACAATCCGCTAGAAAAAAAGATTAAGTTGAAATTAAGTGCTAGTGGAACTTTGATTTAATAGAATAATAGGGGGCGTTGGCCGTTTAAGTCGATTGTCTGTTGACTTGAATTTGACATGTTTTTGTGTGTGTGTGTGTGTGTGGCCTGAAATCAACTTATACTGTCCAAATTAATGATTTTTTTACTTTTTTTGTGGCCTTAAAATGTCCATTACAGTACAAAATTATTTTAAATAAATAATCCCTCCATCCATAATCTGCACCGCTTGTCCTCACGAGGGTCGCACGGGGTGCTGGAGCCTATCCCAGCTATCTTTGGGCAGTAGGCGGGATACACCCTGAACTGGTTGCCAGCCAATCGCAGGGCACACATAGACGAACAACTATCCGCGCTCACACTCCTACCTAGGGGCAATTTAGAGTGTCCAATCAACCTGCCATGCATGTTTTTGGAGTGTGGGCAGAAACCGGAGTACCCGGAGGAACCCTGCGCAGGCACGGGGAGAACATGCAAACTGAAAATTATCCATGGATGCCAGGGTTTGACAAGAGGCTGGAGAATTGGCATCAGCGGTGTGCTCTGCCATCAAATGGTGTTTTAAACTGGACGTGCCGCGAGTTCAATTCACGATGGCAATACACACAAATGACTTTGGTCTTATCAATGTCACCATTAGGTACCTTTTAAAAGAAAACAAAAACTTGCTGTTCAGAATTGAATTTGCATAATTTTTTCCACTCGCCATGATGCTTTAGTTCTATAAATCGGCAAAAACTTCGCACAGCAAGCCCATGCAGGCGTGTCCTAAATTTTGCGTGCTTGATGTTTTTTTTATGGTCTCGCAAGCGTCAGCGCTACGTCATAGGACTCATTAGGCCAAGATGAGTCTTAATCGCTCGTTAAAAAAAATTGACGCCGTTAAAAGGGGCTTGGATTAATCCCATTAATAACGGCTTGGATTAATTATATTAATTACGCATTTTTCTGACACCTCTAATAAAATGTATTGTCAAGGTCATGATATCCACAAGGTCAAGGTCAAATTATTGGTAAAAAATTAAAGTTACTTAAATATGCACCAATTGCGAAGTGTCAAAATTCAGCGGGCCGTAGCTACCAAACCCCTGCTCTGATTGGCCTGAGATTGCTGGTTTTGTATTGTTCCATCACTATCAACAACTACACAATTTCATCCATCCGTCTATCCATTTTCTAAGACACTTCTCCTCACGAGGGTCGCGGGGGTGCTGGAGCCTATCCCGGAGGAAATTCACGCAGCCAAGGGGAAAACATGCATACTCCACACAGGAAGGCCGCAGCCGGAATCAAACACATGACCTCTGCACTGTGAATGTACACCAAAATCAATGAAATCAAAATTGGATTGATTAAACCAACCGAGTTGGCAGCAAAACTAGTGCAAGCGATTACATTTAATAACTAATTAATCACCAGCAAATCATTAATTAATTGTTATTAATTGCATTTTATTGTACTACTTTTCTTGTGAAGCTCGTAACAGGTATTTACTTGAATAATATCTTGGAATTACTAATGTAAAATCACCAAATGTGTGTAAGTGTATTTTAAATCAAAGCGTGTTCTAATGACTTTCTTTGATCCTTGAATACAATCTAAATAGATTAATCTCTACAGAAGTTTTTCTGAGAAATAATTCTCAAAATTTATACAGTACATTTAGTTGTAAGCAGCACACTCCAACAGTGTTGGTTTGCAAGGCCCAGGGGTAAGAGGGTTTTTGTTCTGAGATGATGTTCTAAAGATTTATAGCTAATATGGTCCAATATTTGCAAAGTATGCAAATTGTTTTTGAAGTAAACTCAGTTAACGAAGTTAAAATATTTCACTGAGTTAAAAATATTCTCCACTTTTTTTTCATAGAATACAGGACTTCAAAGTAGCTTTGACAGAAGAAAACATCAACTTGAAAACACTAAGAGAACTGTGCTTCAATGGTAAGTTTCTGTCATATTGCTCTGTCACATCCTATTGGTCTGATAAGTCATTGTTGAACCGTATTTGACCGTCCTTTTTTATTTCTTTTAGGAATTCCCTTTGAAGGAGGCATTCGGGCACTTTGCTGGAAGGTAAACATGATTTGTGTGGTTTGGATCAATTGTTTCCACCTACAGGTAATTTATTCAATGTACTGTATTGTCCAGGAAAACATTGTGTTATGAAGTTTTATGAACAATTATTTTGTAGAGAACCTGCCTTTTGTTACGTGCTTCCTTCTCCCACACTTGGCCCTGTTTGTAACTGATTGCAATAGTTGTTTTGTTTTTTTTAAGACTTCAGAATGACTTGAAAGTTATTGTTGGCTTTAAATGTCTCCTCTATGGCGCAAATAGAAAGCTGTTGTATATGCAGTCAGACGTTCCACTTAGGTTTCTTCCAATCACAGTTCCATTAGCGGCCGCCTAAATTTCTTATTAACATGGTCAAAAAGTTTGCATATGTGTATATACCAAATTTATTAGGGATAGTTGACTAGAGATGCCTTCCTTATTTTATTTATTGGGGTCTCACGGATGCTGCAGATGTCAGCCCCTGCTACTTAATACGAAAAAATATGACAGAGTGGTAGTTGTTAGGGCTATACTGCTCCAGTGTGACGCATTGGTGAATCATCATCTGCAACAGAAAGATAGGTCTTTGGTCACAATTTTTTATCATTGTGTTAGATTTTTTTTTTTTTATTTCAAAACATACTAGAATTGTCTTAAACGGTATCGTTGATTACTCAAACAGTGAATACTCATACTGGTATTGGTCTGAAAAAAAGTGGTATTGAACATCCCTTGTCTTTGTTGTAGTGGAGCATCTCTTAAATTGGAGGAAAAAAACACACAAAACTCAATGTCTCCTCTCGTGGCAGAAATTTATTGCATGTGTGCAACAAGCTTCTGTAGCTGGATAACTGACTGCCAAGGTCCCCCCTCTAGGACCTTTTGCCATGGGTGATCACGCCAGGGGTATAAAGCCCCAGTCAACTTAACTCCTTGGATCATTGCGACACTCAAACTGCTCCATTATGATAAAAAAATAGCAAAATAAAAGTAAATGTCAAAATTGGTAACAGGAAATTGCGACGCAATATATCAATTACAATAAAGGCTTTCTACTCTACTCTTTATAGATCCTTCTTAATTACCTTCCTCTTGATCAGACACGATGGGACTCGTTCCTGAAAAAGGAAAGGTAGAGTAAACTTTCTCCATGCTTATTATCATCATTATTATGTATGGCGATTGCAGTGAAAATAGGAGACATAGGTTATTTCTCAACATTTTTTTTTTTTTTAATGAAAATAAATTTTCCAGAATCTAGTTTATCTTTAAATATTGATAATACTCCACCGCTTATAAAGGTAGAATTACGTCATGAAAATTTCATTTGCTACAGGGAGGTGTATTCCCAGTTTCTGAAAGAAATGATCATCCAACCTGGCATTGCCAAAGCCAACCTGGGCCTATCCAGAGAAGACGTTACTATGGAAGACCATGTGAGTCTCGTGTTTTTGTTCTACAGTGTTGCTTGAATCAAATGACACTAACCCAGACAAAATTATTGGTACTCTGCCATTAAAAAACAAAAAAACTGACCCTATAAAGTGAAACAAATTCTTAAAAAATGTTTACACCACAGAGAAGAGTATTAACAAGCCTGCTAAATTTGAATAAATAAATAAATCGCACAGTATGTGCACAAGTTTTGTTTTGTTGTTATCTCAGTAGAGTGAGACTGAATTGGAATAACATGCACTATCATTTATAAAAATGGCAGCTTGTAGGATCAGTGGGTAACAAAACTTGCTTCAGACACGGCACTAGTGTTCAAATCCCGGTCTGGGCGAATGGTAACATGCAGTTGCGTCCTTAGGCAAGACTTTACACTATACACCGCTTACAAGCCCAAGCCTGAAAATGATAGTAAAGGCAGCAGCATGACTACAACATGAGAGACTAAAATTCATGGGGTTTTTTTTGGAGAAAATTTATTAAAAATAAAAAACTAAGACATGTCTAAGTATTTGCAGCTTTTGCCCAAAAGTGAGTGGAGGCGCATCAGTGTGGAGTGGAACCTTCAACTTAATTGGAAACCACCCATCGTAAATGCAGTTGATTGGACATGATTTGGAACGGTACAAATCTCTCTGTCGATCCATTTTCAGTTTGTAAACAACGAAGGAGTAATCAGTAGTGTTGTCGTTCGCGAACGATTAGTTAAAAAAGAACGAATCTTTTCACTGATTCGTTGTTTTTTTTTTTTTTTTTTTTTTTTTCGTCAATCTTCGCGAACATCCAACCAGCAGCCAATGTCAGATATAAACGAGATTTACTGAACATACTGCCACGCTATTGGCGTTCACGAAGCAATCCGTGACGTCAACGATTCAGTGAGTGAACGTGTCGCTGCTGTTTCTGGTTCATGCGAACGAGAACTCCATGCAGTACATCAGTTCAGTCAGTGAACGCTGTTTTGTTGTAAATGATTCACGCCAGGGAAGGACCCACTCACCAACAGCACTCATTTCGTGCTCGCGGTGACAAGCTTTCATTGGCATCCATTTCTGCAAGCAAACGGCTAATGCTAAGTCCATCCAAGCACCGGGAGCAAGCGCCAAGCGCATGAAAACAAATAAGAGCGAATGACAAACTTACAGTCCCTCGCAGATCGTGATGAGGCGCCCCGGTCTGCAGCAGCTGGGAGATGACGTTGTTATAGGGGACATCTTCGTTTGAAAATATTTATTCCAATACATTTTAAATGGCACATAGGTGCACTTAAATATTATCCTCTCTGTCTACTGCAACTATTAAGTGGTGCAATCATCAAAATGCTTTTTACCATTGAATTGCACTTTTATTTCAATACTTGTTTGGTGCTCGAGTGTTTTTTTTCAATTCTCGCTTTTAATTCAGCGCAACAGAACGTTTAACAACCAGACACGCAGTCATCCGCTTCATTTGACAGCCTGCACTTCGTAATGCGTGAAAAAAAGAACACACCGTGCGCGTGACGGCCGTGTGTTAAGTCCTCCAAAATAACAAATGTTTATAAATGTAGGAATAGTGTCTACTGCGATTATTATTGCTGTTAGCATTTAATCACCATTATTATAATCACGATTATAATGATGCTTGTTTTAAATTTTACATCACAACTTATTTTAGAGTGTTTCATTCTGTGTTTTTGTTTTATTTTGTTTGTTGGGAAGTCCAGTGCATTATCACCGAACAAGAATACAACTATTTGCCTGACGTGCTTATAGTACATCAATGCAAATTCCCACCAAGCGATGCATTTAATGTGGAGAAGGTGGTGATATTGACATGAGCTGTGTGCGCCTGGATGATGAAGTTTATTTATGTTCAATAAACCGAATTTAACAACCAGACGGGTAGTCAAATGGGCTTTAGATGAGCGTTTAAAAAGTTGTCATCCAAGTAACTTACCTCGGGTATTTTGAACTCAGCCGTCACTCACTCGTGAATCTTCGTGAACGACCAGTCAGCACCCGCAGCCAGCGTCAGGCGGCGCGGGTCTTGACTGAACGTACTGCCCTTCACCAACTAAGTCAGAGAATGCGACCTGTTGTCCCTTCCCGTTCACGAAAGGATTTGGTGAGTGAACGATTCGTGACGTCACTACCCGTTCACGAAAGGATTTGGTGAGTGAACGATTCGTGTCGTCACTTCCCGTTGACGAAAGGATTCGCTGAGCGAACGATTCATGATTCTCTTGAACAAATCTTTTTGATAAACTGATTCTAATGATTCAGTTCACTTAAAAGAACTGTTATGCCCATCACTCGTAATCAACATGCGCATGCAAAGCTAGTGCAGAAAGGATGGCCTAGTACGTTAATAGTATCTACACACAAGCCGAGATTGCAAAAATTCCTTTAAAAAACTAACATTGCCAGATGGGAAGCAACTTTCAGATCCTAATGGGATTACCGGGTGGGAGGAAGATGTTACAAAGTGTCTCGTTGTTCATCTTTATTTAGTGGAGAAACTGTGTTTACACTAGGCTCCTTTGTTTGATTCCTCCAATTGAGAAAAATTTGAACTACTTTCCGTTGCAATTCGTTTATCCATTTACACTAATGTCAGGTTTAAAAGGTCCTGACGCCTTCATTAGACTGAATTAAATGCAGAGAACCAGAGGAATAACCAGGGAAGGTTTTGTCTTTTCTCCATCGCGGATTGGAGGAGAAGCCAGGAGGTGAAATAGGCGTCTTGCCAGTTCAATCTACCGCACTCTCACTGACTTCTTCGCCCATCCCTCTGGACTTTATTCAGAGAAAAACGAAACTTATGGAAAGTGAAACTTAAACAAGCGTGTGGGTGTGTCAGTTGTGCGCATGTGTGCTGAAGCAATGATGTGTGTGTCTGTGTGTGTGTGTGTGCAATTATTACTGATACAAATAGTGTATAAAAACATGATTAAAAATACACAAACTATTTACATACTCTCACAACTAAAGATAGGCATGTCGTCAAAATAATGCCACATTTAAAAAATAAATAAATAAAAATCTTCCTATCTACATGTGCCTTCCCTGTTTTTTCTTGGAACGGTAATGTGTGTTCAAGTAATTCTAGTAATCAAGTAAATTAGTTACTTCTGTAATCAAGTAAAAGTACTTAGTTACTTTTGAAATAAAGTAATCCAGTATTCAAGTAATTTAGTTACTTTTAAAATCAAGTCATTCCAGTTTTTAAAATTGAGTAATTCTAGTAGTCAAGTAAATTAGTTACTTTTAAAATAAAGTAATTCCAGTAATTACGTAAAATGTCATGTCATGTCATTATCAACACCGCTTATCCTGTACACAGGGTCGCGGGAGGGTGCTGGAGCCTATCACAGGTGACTAGGGGCGAAAGGCGCACTACGCCCTGAACTGGTCGCCAGCCAGTCACAGGGCAATTACGTAAAATATCTGTTACATATAAAATCAAGTAATTCTAGTAATCAAGCAATTTTTTTACTTTTTAATCAAGTAAAGGTACATAGTTACTTTTGTTGTAAATGAGTAAAAGTACTTAGTTACTTTTGTAATCAAGTAAAAGTACTTAGTTACTTAGTAAAACTAGTTACTTTTGTAATTAAGTAAAGTACTTAGTTACTTTTGTAATTGACAAGTAAAAATACTTGGTTACTTTTTTAATTGAGTAAAGTACTTAGTTACTTTTGTAATTGACAAGTAAAAGTACTTAGTTACGTTTGTAATCAATTATGAGTATTAAGTTACTTTTCTAATCGAGTAAAAGTACTTAGTTACTTTTGTAATTAAGCAATCCAGTATTCAAGTAAAGTAATTTACTTTTAAAAGCACGTAATTCCAGAAATTTACTTTTTTTTAATACATTTATAATAAAGTATATCCAGTATTCAAGTAAATTGGTTACTTTTAAAAATCAATTCCACTAAAGTAAATTAGTGACTTTTAAAATGGAGTAATTCAGTAATCAAGTAATCGAGTAAAAGTACTTAGTTACTTTTGTAGTTGAGTAAAAGTACTTAGTTACTTTTGTAATCGAGTAAAAGTACTTTGTTACTTTTGTAATCAATTACGGGTATTTAGTTACTTTTTAATCAAGTAAAGGTACTTAGTTACTTTTGTTGTAATTGAGTAAAAGTACTTTTGTAATCAAGTACTTAGTTACTTTTGTAATCGAGTAAAGTACTTAGTTACTTTTGTTATTGAGTAAAGTACTTAGTTACTTTTGTAATTAATTACGAGTATTTAGTTACTTTTATAATCAAATAAAAGTACTTAGTTACTTTTGTAATCAATTACGAGTATTTAGTTACTTTTATAATCAAATAAAAGTACTTAGTTACTTTTGTTGTAATTGAGTAAAAGTACTTTTGTAATCAAGTAAAAGTACTTAGTTACTTAGTAAAAATAGTTACTTTTGTAATTGAGTAAAGTACTTAGTTACTTTTGTAATCGAGTAAAGTACTTAGTTACTTTTGTAATTGAGTAAAAGTACTTAGTTACTGTTGTTGTAATGTGTAAAAATACTTAGTTACTTTTGTAATCAATTAAAAGTACTTGGTTACTATTGTAATAAATTACATGTATTTAGTTACTTTAGTAATCAAGTAAAAGTACCTAGTTACTTTTGTTGTAATAGAGTAAAAGTACTTAGTTACTTTTGTAATCGAGTAAAAGTACTTAGTTTTGTAATTGACAAGTAAAAATACTTACTTACTTTTGTAATCCATTTAGTTACTTTTGTAATCAAGTTATTATTATAAGTATTATAAGTATTAATTAATTAATTTGGATTTGCAACTACCTGTCTGAGTACCATATCAAATGTTGCACTGCCAGTCACACCTGGTTCAATATAATCCAGCACTCACCCCAGTTTTAACCACACACTGTCTAATTACGACAATGAATCAACGTTAAGACTTGAGTCCAATAAGCTAGTGGTGGTGCTGTGGTATAGTCAGTTATCTGGCTTCCACAGAGATGCGGGTTCAATTCTCACAGGAGCTACTATGTAATAATCGGTGTTTGTTTTTCCAACACAAGTTTGGTTCAATATTTAATTTTCTAGTATTTACATGGAGTGATGTGATTAATGCTTTGGTTGACAATGGTCCTCCAAGATTTCATTTACTTCTATATTGTTGAGGACAGGGCATTCAGTAAACGTTTTGCTGCTTTGAACCCTACCTATATTCTCCCTACCAGACTGATATGTATGAATGGATATGAAAAAAAACAGACTGAGCCGCAGTTGCAAAAAACTTTTTTGAATAAAAATGAACAGAATGAAACTTTTTGTGAGTACATTTTTTATCCACAACAATAAAAACTCAATTACTGCATTTTCCTCCATCCTTTCCATGTCATAATGAGTACAATCCTAATCAAAACTTTGCACAAGAAAACCTCTTCCTTTCATGTCGATATACTTTATGTCCGCTTGGTAGTGCCAAAGAGGCTTGAACCACCTTTGAGGCTTCTACACGTGAGTCAAACCAATTGCATGGAAAGCCTCAATCAAGAAGCTTCATCCCACCATCACTACTTAAAGGCGCATGAACATAGCTGCAGAGAGAAAAGACTTTACTTTTCTTTTTTTTTTTTAAACACCGAATTTACCGACATGGGCAAAATTATGTCGGTTATTGTAATAAATTTCGGTAACGGTAAATTTTCGGTTTATCACCCAGCCCTAGTCTGGCATGTTGGCCTGAACAGAGCATCCTTGTTTACCTGTTCCAAATGCACAATAGTTAAAAGCATTAATATACAAATCCTCAATGTTTAAAGACCAAATTTGTGGTCATCTTGACCCACAGTGTTTTTGAGAAGTAAATCTATTTTAAGAATACTCAAGTTATTTATTTTTTTAACGCGAACGTCCTAGATTAGTTAGACCCATAGCAACGCCTTAACAACGAAAATACTTTTGTTTGGCAATTGCCGGTATTCTTTGGGAATGACATCACACAAAGAACCACGAGCTGCGAGTCGCCATTCTAATACATTGTTTATTGTCCGGTGAGCTGCTCGACTGACATTGTTTTTGCGTTTTTTGCCTTTTGGCGATATGCTGCTCGACTGACATTTTGCGTTTTATGCCTTTTGGCGATATGCCTCAGCGCTGCGAAGCATCTGAGTGAGCATCGGAGAAACCAACTTTTTTGTCAAATACTATATTTTCACGACCATAAGGTGCACATTAAAGTTCCAAAGCTTCTCCAAAATATACAGGACGGCCTTGTGTACAGACCAAGCTCTTATATATGTACACGTGTTTCTCTCTTGAGTGACACGCACCTGACCAATTTGGGACTTTTCACACAGCATGTTAATAGCCCTTGTTGGTAAAGCCTAGTCGACACAGCGCTGTGGAATTGACTGAGAAAGATACATTAAGTAAACACACCTTTTGCTGACTGTTTGAGACAGTTAGTTGACAACAGACCAGTATGTATGTGTGGGAGAGAGCAGGGTAAAAGGGCAGCTGTACACGATGTCGAAGTCTGTCTTATCATTCATGTTATTGCAAGCCAGAAACATCACAGGTTACAAAACAGACTCTGCCTAAAAAAAACAACAAAAAAAAACACGCTGGCCAAAGCACACACATCTCTCTAACTAGCCTTCTGATTGGCTGAGGCTGAAGGACTCCCACAATGTTTTTCATCACTTGATACAAGTTTTGTGTTCATTTTATTTCTTTTTGGGATATGAATGGCATGAGAGATACGTGTTTTGTGTGAATTGTATTTCTTTGTTGCTTGTTTTGGTTGTTTTATTGTTTGCTCGTTTGTTGTTTGCTTGATGTTGGGTGATAGTTTTGGTTTTGATGTTAAACCGTGACTGTAAGGAGTGTGGTGACTAGTGACATCCATCCCCCGACATAGTGTGATCACTTACTGCTAATGGCAATGTGTCTGACATATTGCTGGTTGAGTTGCCACAAAAGTTGGCCTAGCATCTGCGGCGCTGCCGATGATTTGTCACCAGTTCATTAAATTTTGTCCCTTCAAAGCTGTCTTTCTCAAAATGTTTGCTAGCATGCATGCATGTTTTAACACATCTTTTATCTTATCTGCGGCAAATAATATGGTGTGCCCTTTACCAAATAATTTAAAAAAAAGAAATTTCATGCTTTATTATTTTATTAAGTATAATTAGTGCCACAAAAAGATTTTATTTGCCATTTTCCGAACTTACCTCACACTAGGTCTATAAAGAAACTGGTCTGTTGCACAGGCTAATGGTTAGGTACCTATTGGTATTTTATATATTTTTTTTTCTTCTTGTTTTGTTTTTCAGCCTCTAAATCCAAATCCAGAGAGCAGGTGGAATACATATTTCAAAGACAATGAAATTCTTCTTCAAATTGATAAGGATGTAAGGTAATGGACCTAACTCAGCATCTGTTTCTTCCTAAATCTCCTTTGTCCTCTTTAATATATTAGAATTACACTGAGTTACTCAATATTGGTTTTCTTGCACCTGCAATGAAATATAAATGCTTGCATTTTACAGGAGGCTGTATCCTGACATGGCATTTTTTCAGCGTCCTACGGATTACCCTTGCCAACTTATCTTAGACCCTCAGAATGATTATGAGACATTGCGTCGACGAGTGGAACAAACTACCCTGAAAGCACAAACTGTCAATCGCAACCGCAGCGGAGTAACCAATGTATGTATACATTTCTTCTTTCATATGCTGTATTTGCTAACTTAATGTTCTATTCATAACATTGTAAAGATGAAGGGAAAAACAATTTTATTTGTATTTAAAACTGATTTCTAATTTCAACTCTGATAATGTTGTTGTATAAGTGTGCACACCCTCTTATGACGGCGGATGTGCGAGTTTTCGGAATTAACCGTTTAAACTCTCATTGCTGAGAGTCATCATGCATCTGCCACAATTGTAAATGCCTCTGATTAACTCAGTGCTTCTCAATTTTTTGTGTCACGCCCTCCTACCAAGAAGAAAACAATTTGCGCCCCCCCACCACCAACTTTTATACATTTCGTACTATTGTACATGTTCTTTGTATATTAATGTTAGATTGTCAATAAAATATCCCTTAACGAAGCTAAATTGATATAAAATATCATTTTGAGGACGACTATTGTGAGGATCTCGAAACTCAGTACTGTTGTGCAAATATTGATGAGATGATAAATATTTACATGTTTTTGTTTTGTTTTTTCAATTTTATTTACATGAACAAACCAAACCGTTATTAATACTTGCATAATATAGAAAAGACAAAAAAGCCAGGGGGAATTTTAAATAAAAATTCTATATAAATAACATAAAGCAACAGTTTTAATGTTTACTATACATTTTTTTACGTTTACAATACGTTTGCCGTCGAACCTCTTCGTTGTGATGTCAGCCATTTCCATGTTCCTGAGAGCGTCTGCTAAATTGCTAACGTAGCCGTCGTCTTTAGACACGTAATGGTTGCAATACAACATTTCTGTTCGTAGCTGCTGGCTCTCCGCCCAAACGCGGTTCGAGTCAGACTTCTGTTAAAAGTCGAGCGTACATCGAAGCAAATTATTTTAGCAATTAGCGCGCTTAGCTCCTCCTTGCTCGCCTCCTCGTTTAGAACTCTATTTGTTTGTGGAGTCGTTTATTTGCCATCACGATCACGTAGCTTGTTGCTACTGCTGTGCGCGGACTTACATATACCGTATTTTTACGGCCAAAAGACGCGCCGTATGAAAGGGCGCAGTACCAGTTGAGGGTGCTATTTCTGTATTTGATACATAGATAGAACGCACCGTATCATTGGGCGCAAACAGCACCGAGCAACCGAGCAGTCGCGCTGGCTGCTCAGTCGCGCAAGCGTGTTTTTAAAATGGCAGCGGGAGTTCGGTGGTACTTAATTTTAGCTTTTAACAATGTGCTGAAGTTGTCCTCTTCCAAAAATGCACCAAGTCCTTGTCTTCTGTATCCAAGATAAACAGCTGGACAGTTCTCCACCAAACACTAGAGTCATTATCAGTCTGCCTCGCTGCCGCGCAGCCCCTCAGATGGGATGCCGACACAATGCCGGTGTGAGCAAGTCACTAATCAACAAACGATGTGCGGTCACGGTGTTACATCAAAACTAAAACTATCACCCCAAATCAACTGAATAGCATAAGAGTGTAGGCCCAGCAAAATTCTGCCTCCCAGATTACCATACAATACCTTAGTTTACATGTATGCACACTAAAACAGAAGATAGCATGGCTAGCTGTTTTTAAAAAGGCAACAGGAGCAAAACTGATTTTGGTTGTATTTTATTGAACTATTTAAAAATGTACTCACATTATTATTAATCAGTCATCATCCACAAATCCATCAAAATCGTCTTTTGTATCAGAAATAAACAGCTGGGCAAGTTCTCCCACAAACACGCCAGGTTCCCTCTCGTCATTGTCAGATTCCCCCTCGTCATTGTCAGAGTCCCCGTGTCGCTGCTGCGTGCGGCTCCTCATGATGCCGGCTTTTGCGAAAGCTCTAAGAACAGAGCTAGCAGACACGTTTGCCCATATAGAGACACTGGGGCCTGCGTTGTCGTTCACGCCCATCATTCCCCTCTCACGTCCGCCTGCTGTCGTTAGCCACGCCCGCCTACCGTAGTTCAAATAAAGGCCGTTCTGCTGCAGCTTAAGGGAGCTTGGCGCAGGGCATTTAAGTAGCGCCGAATGAAATCACTTCCGGGACAACGAGCGACAGGGCGACGCTTTTTTTTTTTAATCAGTACTGCGTGACAGGGCGACGCTTTTTTTTAAATCAGTACTGCGTGAACTAGGGGCACAAACAGGTTTGACGAGCTCAAACTCGCGTTGTCTGAGATCGCCTTTTTCTGTCTCAAAACGATGCATCTTTCAGCCTACTACGGAGGAAAAAAAGCATGTTCCCCAGGGTCCCACGCGCCCCCCCTCAGCATCTCGGGTGGGCGCGCCCCACTATTTGAGAATCACTGGACTAACTCCACATTAAGATTAGTTATTCTTGCTTGCTTTTACTGGAGTGTTTGCATTGCATTATACAGCTAAAGCATTAATCCACAGAGAGCTACAATAGCATCAGAGGGATCTCATTATTCAAAGGTGTGAGTAACTAGAAGGTTACAAAACAATTTCCAGGGCATTAAATAAACCTTGGAACACAGTGATCGTAGTCATCAAGTGGAAAAAATGTAACACAACAGTGACATTACCTAGAACTGGACGTCCCACCAAAATTGATGATAAGTCAGGGTTAAATATTCTTTATTGAACATGTTCAAAAAATACAGAGCGAATCAAAACCAATAGAAGGAAAGTAGAGTAGTTGTGATTGTTTGAACACTTTTATTTAGGCAACAGCTTGACAAAAACGAGCTACAAATAATTATAAAGTTCTCTCTTCTCCGACACGCTCTGGTAAGACGACGCCCTTTTGTAAATGATGACCTCACTAAGCATTTAAGTCAAGAGAGAGCATGCGCATAGCATAACATAACCTTGTGATTAGCGACTTGTACCTCATTAATATGCTTGATTTTGGGCTCACACACGAAATGGACTCTCTTCCCTGATTGGTTTGGAGGGACAAATGGCCCTTTCACAGTTTCACGTTTCAATTAGTTTGTTTGAGGGGCAAAATACACAAACAGTAGTGCGAAACAACTTGATGTAGTAATTGCACAGTTAACGCCCTTGAGTAAATTCCATCTGTCCTCCCAGGTCAGCTCCCCTGGAAAGTCTTTGAACCTGTATCCATCTAATGAATATGAGGTGTTGCCCAATGGGAGTGAAGCACATTGGGAAGTGGTGGAGCGCATCCTCTTCATCTATGCCAAACTCAATCCTGGGATTGCTTATGTCCAGGGCATGAATGAAATTGTTGGGCCTATTTACTATACCTTTGCCACTGACCCCAACAGCCAATGGAAAGGTAGATTGTTTACATTTCTTTCGGTTGAAATACTGTGTAATTCCTTTGTCATTTGTTCAACCATTGCACATCTAGTTTAGGTGCTTTGCAATTCACATTGTGTTATAATTTAAATTGAAGCAAATGGAAGGTTGAAGTAAACATGTGTGACATTCTGTTATGTTTGTGAACTGAAATAGATGTAATAGTGTTACATTTTTTTCTTTGCAGAGCATGCAGAAGCTGATACGTTCTTCTGTTTTACCAACCTAATGTCAGAGAACAGAGATAATTTCATCAAGAGCCTGGATGATTCCCAGTGTGGCATAACATACAAGATGGAGAGTGTGTACTCAATGCTGAAAGAAAAAGATCAGGAGCTCTATTTCAAGCTTGTAAGGACACAATAAAATGTTCTTAATTTGTCTTCTTCCCCCAAACATGTTCATTGTTTTTATCAATATTAATGTCATTATTTTTTTTTATTAATGTTAAGATGGTTGTTTGGATATACACTGCCCTCTATAATTATTGGCACCCGTGTTAGATGTATTCTTAAACTTCTAATAAGTTTATTTTTTTTCTAAATAATAAAGGACCTACATTTTAAGATAAAGGAAAAGCCAACCAAATGAAATTCATTTTGGCATTAATGGTGTGTTTCTTCTTTTTCCTTGCACACAGCTCGAACAGAATATCCAGCCTCAGTACTTCACCTTCCGCTGGCTGACCCTGTTGTTATCACAGGAGTTCCTCCTACCAGATGTCATCCGCATTTGGGACACTTTGTTTTCTGACCAGGAGCGCTTCCACTTCCTCATCCTGGTCTGCTGTGCCATGCTCATGTGAGAGACTCATCCCCACTGTGACAAATTGAGTACTTATGCTGTGTCATGTTATTCACGGTTTCTCTTCAACTGAACACATTTACAGACTGATCCGGGATAACCTCCTGGCGGGAGACTTCACAGTGAATATGAGATTATTACAGGTAGGTGTCTTTTGGAAAAAGCAACCAAGGTTGGAAACTTTCTGCTTTCTTTTATTTCTCCTCCTCCAAAATGCAAGCAGACTAAAATGCATCACAACAAACGATATGAGAACGTTCTTTTTTTTTTTTTCAAACTGATTTGAATTTTAAAATTGATTTTAATTTAAAAGATTTGAGTCACATTTAATCATTCCACTTTAACATATAACAAGATACATATTGATTCACGACAAACACAAGAAACTTATTGCATCATATCCTCTCGAACTGAGCGGTACCATGTTGAATTAAATCAAAACTTTCCACTCTAAAATCTTATTGTCCTTGAATTGTACGGCTCCCATGTATCGTGGGCTATTGGAGATATGTCCACACCTTCCGCTGTAACAATGTGGTTTAAACATTGACACGACGCTTAAATATTGGAAAAAAACAAAACATGTGAACTTAAATGACACAATTCAAATGTATTGCACATAAAAATATATGATATAAGCTATTATATACTTTATCCAATGGTGTACTTAAATATTGACCAATGATGTATTTTGTTTACCATTGCAGTATTTCTATCATTGCATTACTTTTATTATTGCAGTATTCTTAACATTGCAGTACGTTTATCATCGTAGTATTTTTATCATTGCAGTATTTTTTTTCTCATTGCAGTATTTTTTATGATTGCAGCATTTTTATTTATTTCCCCTGTGTACCATGGACAGACATTAGGAGTGTTTCCTTACACTTGTATATGTCGTGGGATGTAAGTGTGTATATAGATGGGGATTTGTGTATATACGTATATACTGTGTATATTTGCATGCTTTTTATGAATGTCTGCTGCTAATGTTATACATTAACAGCTACATTACGCTGCCGCCTCTGTGTGATCTATAGCTTTGCTGCTGTAACACTGCAAATTTACCCATTGTGGGACTGTTAAAACTCATTCACGACCAGCCCAGTAAAAAAAAATGGCTCTTTGACGTATTTAGCCGTCAATGGTATTGAATGAGTTAAAGGACATCTTTTATCTTTATCTTTATAATCACTTTTAGGGTGGCATCAATTATTTGCATAAACTTACTATTTGTGGAGTCCACAGTACTATTGAGTGTATCTTGACAAAACAGTTACTATATAAATGGTACCTGGCATTACCATACTGACCTTTTCCAAAAGAAAAACTTTTCAATACAGTGAGGATCTTAAATTGAATTTATTGGATAATCATTTTGTTCATTCCATGTTTGATTTTGTACTCAGGATTACCCCATCTCAGATGTCCATACCATCCTGACAAAAGCCAAAGAGCTGCAGGATAACTCCTAACCTGTTCAACCCTCCATCACCTGCTTCCTGTCAGTAGTGAGTGGAAGCCCAAACAACAGCTAAGCATTATCAATTATGTTTAAGGACCTAAATGCATGTGTTGTGGGGGGGAAAAACAGCATATTGCCTTTTAACTGGACGACTGATATTGTAGTCAGCGGCGACTTCTCAGAAAACGATGAAACGTCCTTCACTGTGGTGAGGAGGAAATGCATCTGAGTGCATTACAGGGAGCAGGTCCCTGTGGCCATCCTCCATTCTCAGTCATCTCTCCCATGGAGACTTGTTGCCCTAACCAAGTTTGCATCCGGGGCTGCAGGAGGCGTGTTGCATTAGTCCAACCAATCGTTTAAGAAAACATTCCAGCGATGTTCAACAATGGAATCGACATTTGAACGAAACACTGCAATAGCATTTGTAAGCGTATTCTATTTGTTTGCATGTTTTCCTTTCCTAGATTTTTGATTGTTGTGTTTTAAAAATTTGATGAATTCTGTATACAGTTCTATGATTTTTGACAGTGACAGTATTTGAAAGGTAATTATGAAGTTATTGGACAACATGTTTTGGAAAATGAGTAGTACGATACTTCAGCATTGTGCCTTTTGCCCTGTGATGATTTTAAATTTTTGTCTATTTCAACCTGACACAATAAAATATTAAAGAAACAACATCCCAAAATAAGTCACACTACCAAATATGTAGTTTTACAACTACTTGACGAACCCAGGTTTATGTTGCAAGGAAAATGAGAGTTTTGACTTTTATGAGACAAATCTGCTTTGCACAGTTGACATAACGTACCGTACATGTCAAAAGCTTTTTTTCTCGATGTTGAGAGAGCACATGAGAGCTACATTGGGAAAATCTCTTGTGATCCATCTTATTTTCCTTTGCGGAATATGCAGCTCTCGTGCATTCATTCAAAACTCACCTTTGGGGACATTTAATGTTTTAGTATTGTGATGACACCGTTCTTGACATTGTAAGGATATTATCTCTGTGATCAACCCAACACTTGTGAATTTTGAAATGCTTCCTCCCCGTTTCCTGACCGAGTAGACGTTGCAATGCAAAGCCCTTAGTCAGTTTGGTATTGCAATGTGAATATACAGAATGTATCCATAAAACTTGGTCTGCCACATATCACTCACCCAAAAACATGTTAACAGGGTTAGCGTACTTAAAAAGTAAACAAAAGTGACGTCATCTCAGAATCATTTTTGCTTTGCTTAATGTAATGCGCATACAGTAACGAGGTTCCTTGTAGATTGATAACTTGCTCGATTGACCTAATCCAGAGGAAGTGTTTTATTTTGGTCAGTCTCTAATTGTCTCATGTATAATTATATCGAATTTCAATATGTTGGTATGTTATATCTTATGTTGTGACTTTCGCCATGTCCTATCATTGGTCGCCACAATGAGTCACTCGCATCATCAGTTTTAATGCCAGAAAACCTTCCAAACAATTCAACCCACATCGTCTGCATGAAAGTCAGCAGCATGTACCACCATACAAATGGTCGACTTTACACTTAAATAAACACTCCTCGTAAATTTGAATGTTGCATATTTTATGATTCACCTTTACCTGGTGAACTGGTACCTCTTTTGCCCAAACTGCATTTGTGTTCAGCATTAACACTTTTTTTTTTTCATCAGAAAGCTGCTAAAATGAATGTATATTCACTGGGGAGAGGTTGAGGAAGAGGTCAACTGGGGTATGTGTTGCCAATGTAAAAAAAAAAAAAATCAAATGTTTAAATTTGATATTATTTACAAGAGCTCAATTTTAATTTCATAATGCTGCAATGAAACGTATGCATTTGTTGAAGGCAGCTTATCTCTTTCTTTTTTTTCTGGACAATTGCTGTTGTTTTTTAAAAATGGTAACATCATGCCAGGAAATAACAATATCCTCACAGCAGCCTGCATACAGTAAATGTAGAAGCCTCCAACTTCAATCTTTAATTGTAACGACACATGCATGTATTGACTAAAAGTAAAACTGCATTAGCACCATTTAACACCAAAACAAAGCTTCATTTTAATATTCCAGGTGTGTGCAGTGTAAACCATTATGAAGCGCCTTAAGATTTAAGTTAGTGTTGGGGAGTTGTGGAGAGAGTTTCATACAGTGTTTACTGTACTTGATGTAAAATCTGTCAGGTTGCATGTTCCAAACTTTTTAATCATGATTTGGTAATGACTCCAGTGTTAATATTTGTAAATATGTTTTTACTTGTTTTCAGATGTGCATTAAAATAAATGATGGTACCTTATAGGGGTTTGATTTGTATCAATGATGCTGTTTGCCGTGCAAGATTTTGTTGAAATCAGAAGTTTACATACATACATGATATAAAATACAGCCTTTTCCCTCCATGTCTGACATGAAATCAGGCTGAACGCTTCCTGTTTTAGGTATGTTAGAACATAAATTTGGTGATCCCAAATGCCAGAATGAGAGATGGATTTTATCACAATTTTTCTATCCTGTGTTGACTACTTCGGTTAACATAATACTATACAAATTTATTTATGTGTCTCATTTCACAACAGCTGGAGCTGTAACAAAGCACTTTCAATATGGTGTAATATAAATCAGATGGAAAGTAGAACAGATATTAAAACACATACCCAGTAAATAACAGAAGAACAGTCTCATGATGAGTTGAAAGCTAAAGAATAAAAATGTCTTCAAACAAGTTTTAAAAATGGACACAGAGAGGGGGCTTGTCCAACATTTAATGGGAGGTCAGTCCTTAGGGAAGGACCGACAACAGAAAAGGCACGATCCCCCCTAAGGCTGCACTTAGTCTTCGGCATCTCCAGCAGCATTTGGTCCGCAGACCTGAGTCACCGGGCAGGTGCATAGGGGTGGAGGAGCTCAGAGAAGTACGCTGGGGCGAGGCCATTTAAAGATTTGAAGACGAACAGAAGTATCTTCGTGGGTACACAAGCCTAAAAAATATTCGGAACCACTTTGGTAGTGAGAGTTGTTTTTTTTTTACTTTGGTAATGAGAGTTATGTGTACATGAAACGAGTATACACTCGTGGTTAATGTTGGTGTTTCTGAATTCCAGGGGTTCATGAAGGCACATTAAGGCGTGACTGAGTGCGAGTGAGATGTGTGATTGGTCTTTAATAGTGGGCTGGATTAACGGAAGGGATCAGCCTTGAACATACTGTATAAAAATGACCAGCTCGAAAGTTTAAAGGTCGCTTGACATGTCTTGTAGTCGTTTAGAGAGCGTGCAGACAACCGGTAAGTTTATGATTCATATGAATAATAAATAATTGTTGCAATGCGTAGGAGAATGTGTTCGACAAAAACCCTTGCTCGTTTGCTTGTTCACGTAAAGTAGAGATAAATAACCGCTAGAGGGAGCCTCGGTTGTTAGGGGACTTTAATAATATGTAGCCGCCACTCTCAACCGAGAGTCCCGGTGAGCTTTTCCATTCTGATTTTTGACGTATTTGTGTTTGGCGCCAATAACACTGGTCAGCAAATTTTAATCAATGATCAATGATGTGCTTCAACGTATTTTTGAAGCTGATTAAAAAATTAAAGGTTGACGAGCACAAAAGGTTTTTGATATGTTTTATTTAATTATTAAATTTGACCATGCGTTGTAATTTATAGCTAAGAGGTTTCAGGAAAAAAATCCACCTGTTGCTGAACGCAACCCTTTATAATTATTGCTCAATATATCATTATATTACATATTTCAGGGGCGGAACAGTGGGCGACTGGTTAACACATCAGCCTCACAGTATAGAGGAATCTATATATATATTCCTGCTTTCAAGCTATTACAGTTTTTTTTTAAAAAACATGGACATGGTGGACATACAGTCATTGAGGCACTAGCTAATTAATTGAATTCTCTGTTACTGGGACTAATTACACAGATGATCTCTTTTGATGATGAAATGCGTAAAAATGCTTTGGTAAATTTCTCTTAAGACAAGCCAAACAACCAAAATTTTATATATACCTGTGAAGAAATGCCTTCCACAACCGAATGATGTAAATTTGGTTCTCGGTTTGGCCCAGAAGTGCTACGATAGTTTTATTTCTGATCATTTTAATGATTAATGCAGTGCTTCTCAATTATATTCTGTTACACCCCCCTAGCAACAAGAAAACAAATCGTGCCCCCACCCCTCCACGCACTCTCCGCCGCAAATATAAATAGAATTTTCATATCAAAACAAACCTACACCGTAGTTAATACTTGCTGTACACAATGGGTCATTAGAGCGCCACTGCTAACTACTGTAGTGGATTTGCAATTACACTATGTTGGAGTACGGGAAAAAAAGCATGTCACCCATGGTCACCAGTGCCCCCCTAAGCATCGCACCACGCCCCCCGAGGGGCGCCCACCCCACTAGCACTGGATTAAAGTAATATATTGTATGTTCCTCAATGGCAATGCCCCAACTGCTGCCTCTGTCCAGTCCTTGCAGGTTCCCCAAAATTCTTGTATGAAATTTGCTTGTCACTCTTCTCAAGGCTGTGTTTATTGCTGCTTTTTCCGTACACTCATCTTGGTAATTTGCTTGGACTCGGCTCTTTTTGAACAGGCACTTTCTTGAGAAAGGATATGAATGCGGACTTACTATGTAAGCAGGAAAAATGAATCTCCTGATATAACAGTTATTTTCTTGTGACCATTTAAATAGTGTTCCTATGATGAGCTAACAAAACCAAATACTCAAGTAGTAATTACGCATGCAGATTCACACCAGAGTTAGTCAAAGGAATACATAACTTCCTTTTTGTTTATTTAGGTTTGCTTAATGAAGTATTGCAGTACACGTGGTGGAGTCCATGGATGGGACTTCCGGGACGTACTCTTCTCAGGTTATGCTCCTGATGGCGGGATGTTCATGCCTGAGAGTATTCCCATGCTGAGTCCAGAAACTCTGAGGTGCTGGAGTGGACTGTCTTATCCCAAACTGGTGGTGGAGGTAGCTGAAATGTTCATTCCCACTGAGCTAATTCCTAGAGAGGACCTGAAGGGTGAGCGCTCCGTCAAAGGGGACAAACTATAGGACTTGAAATATTTCTTTGAATGTGTAACTTCCAATGACATTTCTTTCCTTGTCACAGTTCTTGTGCACTCTGCTTTGTCTGGATTTGCTGTGCCCGATGTGATCAGAACTGTCCAATTGAAAGATGGCCTGTCAATCCTGGAGCTCTTTCATGGAGATACACTGGCTTTTAAGGACCTGGCTATGACCTGCACAGTGCGCTTTCTGGACTACTTTCTGCAGAAGGAGAAACACAGAGCTACTGTTCTTGTTGGTATGACAGTAGCAACATGAGTTCATAATTTTGAATGTTGTAATGTGTTTTTTGGGGGAGGGTGGGCTACAGTGATCACGGTAACTTGCACTTGCTGTGACATATTAAAATATTTATCATGTGACTTTTCCGCTCTTGCATTCCAATGTAGGTACATCAGGTGATACAGGCGGCTCGGCCATCCAAAGTGCAAAAGGCCTCTGCGGCGTGGATGTGGTGGTGGTTTACCCTCGAGGATGCATTACTTCTGTCCAGGAGAAACAAATGATCACTTGCCTGGAGGATAACATCCATGTCTTTGCAGGTGAGAACATTACTATCAGTTTTTCATCTGGAGTCTCAAACCAGGCCTTCTCAAATAGTGTATTTTTTTTTTTTTTTTGCTGTGCTATAATAATATATAATAATGCACATCCATTGCAGCTTGTGGCAGTAGCACTGTATATTACATATTTTATATATAAATATATATATATATATATATTATATATAAATATAATATAATATAAATACAGTGTTATCTGCTGCCTGATTATAGTGAAACATCATGAACATGAGTAAGTTCAGAAATAACTACATTATTAATACCACCATACACTAATACCATTATACACCATTATACCCCGCCTACTGCCCGACGATAGCTGGGATAGGCTCCAAGTAATTTGAATTAACTTGATGTAGACAATAACTTTTTTTCAGGGCTAAGAAGAAGTACTGACACATGGCACTAGTGTGTTTCATTGCCCTGTGTCTTATTACATTGATCATTCAAACATAAAATTGTGCCAAATATCTACCCAAAGTTTCAGATTTGATTTTGCCAGTAGAGGCTACATTTATACTAGTTGAGGGCGTGACGAACTTGAAAACTAGAGAACTCTTGATCTCTTGCGTCTTTTTCATCTTTTGATGGCAAAAAAAAGTATTTCGTCTCACCGATCCTATACTCTAGGACCTAGAGTCACCAAATGGCGATCCGGACCGCGGGATGGTTCGGACCGGACCCATGACCAATCTATGATGATTTTTTTTTCGGGCGCATTCGCAAACGTTGACGCTGCAATTGTAGTTAATACGGAAAAGGCGTCACTGATTTGAGCCAATCAAATCTTTTGTTTACGATCCACTGCCAATTGCGCAACCGACCGGAAGAGAGTGCTGCTGACAGTATGCCTTGCTTAAAAAGTTAGCAAGGTCGATGCGTGTTGTTTTCAATGAATGGACGGAGAAATTAAGTTTCGTTCTGGCTGCAGCCGATTCAAAACCAGTGTGCATCATATGCTCCGAAACCGTCGCAACATTGCGAAGCGCCACTACGAAACAAAGCATGCGCTTTTTTGCAAAGTTATTCGCTGAAGTTTGAGGTGAGCGCACGCAAAAACATCGAACTTTGAGTGCAGTATAAGAGATTTTTACATTTTCGTTTACAGCCCAGCGGCATGCAAACGAATGTTCACTAAAAGTATCGTGGATTTTGAGGAAACATAAAAAAATATTCAGTGATGGGGAAGTTGTGAAGGAGTGCTTAAATGCGGTTGCGCAAACATTATTTAAAGGAAAACACAAAGCCCAGATGTGTCAAATAATCTACCAAATCCCAATGGCCCTGACTCCTTTCCAACCCAGATTTAAGTCACTGGCAGGGCAGTCACAAACTCATTTTTCTCATTAAGAGAAGTTAACAAAATATTCAAAAGAAAAGGTGGTGTCAAAGCTCATTTTGAATTATTTTTTCATGAGGACAGCCATTTTTATTGATTGTGTACTGAACATGTTGACCTGTTTTACTTGGATAATTAGGCTTTCCATTTTTTTAGGCTGATAACTCTTTGATTTAAGAAAAAAAAGGCAAAAGATGTTAACTCAATGCTTAGCACTTGATATATTTCCGCAGGAGATATTTTACTATTTTTTTCCGGAAGTCGCACCCTTAAGTTCCTGGAGCCACATTTTCTTGAATGTGAAATAAACGCCTTATATTTGTTTGACTGGCAAAGGTGTTTAATGGGAACATTGCTAAATATTTCGTATACAAGTGTGCTCTGTTGAAAATGACTAAATATTGAAACTATATAAAAATGTGAACATAGGCTAGACATTAAGGGAAGTCGGACTTTGGTTCAGACCTTTTAATTGGAAGAAATTTTCGTCGTGGACCTCTGTGACTTTTAATTGAATACCTCTGCTCTAGGTGGTGAGTGGATAGTGCACATTTTAGTTTAATTGGATGCATTTTGTGTTTTCAAAGCGGATGGCTCATCAGATGACATCGACCAGCCTGTCCGTTGTTTATTTGCTGATCAGGAACTGGTGAAATATCATGGCCTCATGAGCCTTAACTCTGTGAACTGGTCTCGTATCATGATCCAGCTTGCGCATTTCATCTATGCGTACTTGCAGCTAAATGGAATGGAGCAGGATGAGGCTCACAAACCACTTTCTGAACTGGAGGTGGTCGTACCCACTGGGGGAGCAGGTAACATTGCAGGTAGGCGGATGAAGAACTATACATATGCAAATTGATAGATGCCACAATGCTCACATGCAGTCATCCCTAAAAGAATATGTTTTCAATTAGCTCATCCTAAGTGCAAAACATAAGGGAGGAGGTTACACTTTTATCTGCAGTTTCTTGTACTGTGCATTCAAGAAAGTTCAACACCACTCACCGTACTGAATACCCGTCTCGTGTGTAAGACTATGTTTGCGCTGAACTGAATCATCCCAGTGAGCATCTGATATCAATTCAACATCAATATGACATTATTTGAATGCGTTTGATGTTATATTGATGTTAAATTGACATCAGCTGCCCAATGGCATGATATCGTGGCACAAGGTTAAACTATCCTGGCTAAACAGACTGATGCTTTGACCCGATGCATCTGGCCTACACATTCTGTTTTGACCTCAGTTGCGTAGTGAAGTCGTTGTTAACGTGTTTAAAAATGGCCTTGTGTAATATAAATAAAACTGCCTCGCCTTGCCTTTTATATGTATACTGTATAATTACACCCTGGCATGCGTGGCTGATATTTGGCGGTGGCTATACCAAGAAGCCAACATTTCTTTCTTTTATTCATCCTTCTCTTGTTTTTGTCTATCTCTGTCTCAGCTGGCTTCATTGTGAAGAAGATGGGTTTACCCCTGAAGCTGGTGGCCATGGTGAATGCCAATGACATTGTTCACAGAACAGTAACCTCTGGTGACTTTACCATGGCACCCAATGTCACTCAGACATTAGCTCCAGCCATCGACATTCAGGTATTGCATTTGTTATTCGCTAAGATTGTAAAATATTGCCATCAGGTAGCACATAAATGGTGTAAATGTCTTTTTATAATGGTTGTTTGTGAATTAGGACCCTTATAACTTGGAGCGAGTATTCTGGCTGCTTCTGGAAAGAGACTATGCTTTGGTGAAGAATATTATGGAGGAGTTTCAATGTTCACATAAATACACGCTGCTTGAAAATCACCACAAACTGGTACTGACTATGTAGACTTTCTGGACCCACTCATATGTCAACAATGCACAGATTAAACATTCTAATACTTTGACCAAGCGTTGCATTTTCTTCCCGTTTGGTACTTGTAGTTGTCCCGCACATTGTCAAGTGCAACAGTGAATGATGACGGCATCTTAGAGACGATGAGGAGATGTTGGGAGGAAAACCAGTATGTGCTGTGTCCCCACACTGCGGTGGCTGTATGGCATCACTACCACTGTCCACATGACTCTGCTGTTAAAAGGTTAGGTCATTCTTGTATGTTCGCATCCTCAAGAAAAATAAAAAAATGAAAATGATTTAGTAAGAGTGTGAGTTTAAATATAAACTACCCCATGAGAAAGACAAAAAATTGCTGTGCAACACTACATATCCATTAGTGAAATCTCAAATACTGAGAAGAAGGATGCTCTGCTAAGACCAAAACCTTTTTTACTTTTCACTACAAAGAGCTCACCGAACTTCCATCTCAAACTCCTCTTTTTCAGGTGTTACCTTGCCACAGCATCCCCAGCCAAGTTTCAAGCAACAATAAGGAGGGCTGGGTTGAACTTTGACCTACCCGAAGCAGTCAAGGCTTTGGACAAATTACCTTCGCGTTATCAGAACCTGGAACGCACCTCTGACTGGTGCAAAGACTGGGAACAGAGACTGCGAATAACAATCCAGTCTGTGAGTTTAGCCAGGAAAAACAGAGTGCCTTTTTACATTTGAATTTAGGATTTCAACTTAAAAGATTTTATTTGATGATTGCTGTACGCTCTTTCCAGTCTTTCATTTATATCTCTTGATATTCATTTTCACGTTTTTTCCCTTTCTTCCTCCACACCATAAGCATAAGCAATTCATAATCAAACACAGATGCAAACATTAGTGAAGTTCAAATGACGTGAACTAGAAAGATTCACCTTCATCTAAATATACAAATTAGAATCCTTTAACGAGAAATTCAATTTTCACTCTGCTGTATAAATTGTAATCCGCACAATGGAAAGAGATCTCAGAGGGAAGGAGCGGTGCAAACAGGGTTTAGGTGCTTTGCACAGCTCATCACTAATTAGAAAGCAGATTATCTCCAACAACTACTTGCCAGTTTTTGTGATTTTTGTCCACAGCAGGACTTGAACAGTGACCCCCTGAATGCAAGAACACAGACTAGAAATGACTGAACTGTATTCAGGGAAATACACTCAGTTGCCAGGGGGACAGATTTCTAGGGCCCGCAGCTTCTTGTAAAAACTGCTTAATAAGAATGTCTTCAATTTCAAGTAATTGTTTTAGTTTTAATTCCCATGCTTTAAAAACACATTGAAATGCTAATCTATGATTATTTCAACTGCTTATCACTCTTCACATTCAATGGACTATTCCATTTTACTGCACATGTAGACCTGATTCGTGAAGACAGCCATAAAATAAACTTGCTGGCGCTGTTGTGAGGAAATTTTCCGTTACGTTTTTATGTTACCTGGGCCGAGTAGATAAGAAGAGAAAGCGAGAGGAAAACAAAGATAAATAAATAAATAAACAAAAAAAAAAACAAAGGTATCAATGTTAGTCACCTTGACGCTGAAGTGGCAAAACCGAAAACCAGACGCTCGTACCAGGAGCACTGCTGTCAGTGTTAGCTCAGGAAAATGTTGTTGAGATGAATAAGGAGTGTAAAACTTGGTCAAAATATGCCAATGCTTCGAAGCATGCAGAGTTATCCAGGATGAAGTTTCGGAAGCGCATACCGAAATGTGATTAATTTTGGGAAGGTGTCGTCATTGATGCTGCATAAAGCTTCTTTGTCTTGAGAATTGTTTCGTGTGTCAGCGCGATTAATGAACACAAAATGAAAAGTGTTAAAGTGGTTTTTTTAGTGGTTGAATCGGTCAAAAATACATCATATGCCCGTATGCTGCAAAATATGTTACAAGTTGTTACTCCGTGTTACTCATAACACATATCATAACCAGATGTGTGCAGTCCGTCCCATCTTTGGGGTGGAGGGTGACAAATTTAAAAAAAGGTTGATTAAAATAGGCCAGACGTTGATTTTAGTCTGGCCCAAGAATCGGCCCTCGTGCATGGGATGAACCTACACGCGAAATGGGCAAATGACAAAATTTGCCTCAGTACGCGTCAAAGCGCCACTACCAATTGTTGGGTGGGATTTACCAGCAAAAAAGGGTCAAGTGATTGTAACGTACTACTAGGCTCAGAAGGTTTTCAAAATTCCAATTATTCCAATTTGTTTTTCTTGTCGTTTTTGGAGTTAACTCATTTTTTTCTTCTCTGATCCCAACATTGGCTCAATTGATCATTATGAACGTCAAGCTTGCCTTTAAAAAATAATTGAGAATCCCCTCACAGTAAGGCAAAAGTGCATACAACTAAGCTAATACAGGAAAGAAAAATAACTTTTCAAATGAAAAGCATTCATAGAGAATCAACATCACAATCTTTAATTCAACAAAAAATATTTCAACATAAACGACATGTCATTCGTCCATTTTGTAGCATAATATTAACCACAAATTAATCATCGACAGATTCCAATAATGAATCCCAGAAGACTTGGGGGATTGATTACAGTTATTTCCATGCGGACAATGTTGTAACTGGAAAACAGACACGCACTCGCACACACGCACACACACAAAAAAACAATCACATGATTCCGATGCCAATCAAGGTTTGGGCCACCAGGGGGGGTTTGTGTGCACATGAAGTCTCTCGAGCTGAACCTTTTTGTGTGAACCAGCTGGACGGAAAAGTTCAAAAGGCTTCATGTGGCCATCACTAGTTCAAACTGCCTGTCACAGAGCAGAAAAAAAGTCCTAGACGCATTTGGGAACTCCACTTGCCCCAGGAATAAAAATGAAAGTAATTGCATGCAAGTGAGCGTGTAAATGCCCATTTGAAGGCATAAATTCCGGAATGAATTCGAGGATATTCTACGTCTCATTTATGTGGGGACATTTCAATCACACTGTAATTTAGTAGTTCTGTGTTTGTAAATTCAAAATGCCAACCAAAGCAACTCTGAGCCAAACGTGTTTCCAGTTTTAAAATATTGCATTATCCGAGGACCTATGAACGCAACGCTCCATTTGACAGCACGATAGCAAACATGGCGCCTTAAGAGAGTGCCGTCAACACCTATGTCCTGTCTTTGTCAGCTGTCAGGAAAGAAGCTAGATGGATAAGGATTAGTAGGGAGTGACTGTGATCGGCTGTTGGCATTTTCCACCTTCCGTTGTTTTTATCTACCTGCTTTTGACGATGAGGAGGCGGCCTGTGAGATAGGAGCGAATCGACCGCCACAACAGCTTCGGATTGCGCAGGTTTCCTCACTTCAAGGGAAATGTTAAACAGGTCAGACATGATTTGACTCAACCTGCTTATTGTAACGTCACTGTAAAGGTGTCTTATTTGTGGCTCGTTTTGGTCAGTGGAAGTCCACGACGAAGAGTAGTCATGGTTAGGACAAGGGTCAAATGTCGAGAATTTAAGTGTCTCCGTTTGATAATTACAGTAGCGAATAAACAAAGTGCATACGTTCTGGTGGGCGCTTGTATGTCTTTGCTAGGCAAATGTGTATGTGACAAGTAATTCTTTTTTTTTTCCTGTGTGTGTTTTTTTTAATTCAGCAAGTCAAGTGGACAAAAACAGACAGTAATGGTGTATTTACGCCTTTATTGGTGGTGACGTCACTACCCTGGCAACACTGTTGGCCTCACCTGGGTTGACCGCTTAAATCTTTACATAATAAGTACGGTAATAATGTCAGGTTTAAATGCCCATTTTGGGAGGGCTTACTGAAATAATTTACTAAATGTAACGGCCGAAATAAAACGCTAGCTGGATGGCCAGGAGGAACCAGACACCGCTGTTCATTTTCACCGCCGGCGGGGGAAAAGAGTGGGACAGAGAGGCCCATGCAACTCCTCTCTCTCCTCTTCTCACCGGCTCGGCTTTTATTAGTTTGACTCAAGAATCACATGAAATTAGAATACAATGAAGGTCTGTTTAGCCTAAACTAAATCACCAGAATACAGGAGATTAATTAACAATGGTGGTCTGTTTTAGACTAAACTAATCAGCAGAAGACAGAAAACATCAATAACTAATCATCAGTAACTCTAGCAGGCAGAGAATCACAACTAACAGTGTAAAGGTCAATTTAACTATACACATCATCAGGATACAGTGTCTGTGTGCGTGTGTGCTAAAATAACAAGTAAGTGTCTATGTGTGGGTGTTTAAACATGAATGAGTGTATAAAAACATGATTATAAATACACAAACTGATTAACTATCCTCAGCCCATCTTACATTTCCCCCCTGTTGTGGATTTAAAAATCATGGCCTTATGGCTTTAAGACAGATCATCATAGTGAAATCATACAACAGTGATCAGTGGATGGGCGAAAACCTCTCATTAGGGAAAAATTCCCCTCTGCACTAAACGAGAACCTCATGGTCTGATGACCACTCGGGAATAAAACATAAATAAACATTTCAATATACCTAGTGAAAAATAATAAAATTGTCTCCACGCAGAGCTTGTCCCTGGGGTGACTTGATGAAGGCCCCTTGCCTTGTTGTAAGAGGAGACAGCTGTCTTTGCCTCTCGGATCTTCATGTATGGTGTGTGTGTGTGCACGTGTAGGGGGCAGGTGTAAAAGGTCCATGTGTTTTTACGTTTCAGTGTCCAGTTCGAGTTCGTCATTGTCCAGTTCGAATTCGTCATTCTCAACATCAATCAGGTTGTAATGGTACATTTGGGCAACAAACATGCGATTAACCATCCTCTTTGTCATAAAAATAATGCAACATGAACAGACTACACATAACAAAAATGAAAATTATAACCATTCCCATATATTGTCTCTTTCAAATTCTTCATAGTGATCATAACATCAATAATTGTTTCATTTTTATCAAAAAATTTAAATGCAATAATGTTCTCCAATCAAGGCTGAAATTTTGTTATGTACGTCATTAATTTCCAAACATTATCTAATCCTTTTGTTCTGTGGCTCCAACATTCATATCTGTGGCTGGTTGTGTGATTCTGATGTGCGTGTGGTCCGAGATTGTGACTCAGGTGGACTCCTGTTCGAGGGATTCGCGTTGCTAGGCCTTTCAGCTTGCACTGCGACTGGTGGATCCAGTCACCACGCCCCGCGACCTTTGCTGCCGCCGGGGTCACTGCCATCATCTGGCGAGGGCCATCTCAGCATTCACTTGTCCCAACGAAGTCGTTTCAACACCTTGAAGAAGATTTGGTCTCCCACACGGACGTGATTTCTCTGTGGATCAGAACACACTGACCAGTAATTGTGTCTTTGCATCTTTGTCAGTCAAACATGTCTTTCATGTGGACTGAGACCGATGTGCCAGTCGCTGGTGGTTCTGATGAACCTGAGAGTCTATGTGTGAAGCCATATAGGATTTCAAAAGGGGATAGTGTCCTTCCTTCGGCTGGCACTATCCTCATTGCTGTGATTGAAAAATAGTCTGGCCATTGTCTTTTTTTTTTTTTCTTTATAAGTCTGGCCTTAATAGTTCCATTAGTTCCATTAGTGTCCCATTTCGTTACAACATCATTCACAAAATGCATCATTTTCACTTCAAATCACTTCTTGAAAGTCCAAATGTCAGGATAATTTGATTACACAACACTTTTTCCAACTGTTTTAGCATCATCATATCTTGTTGGAAACAACTTAACCCATTTTGATAACATTAATTACAACCAAACAACATTGCATCTCAAACAAATAACACATTGTCTAAAAAAAGTTTTTTTTGTTGAAAAGTCTGCATGTGGGAACAATTTCATATCATACTTCCCCTCTGTTGACACACGACTATCTGCTCGTGTGTCAATCATCTTATTCCGCTAATAAATGAATTAGGCAGCCAGGATTTGCCATCTGCCAATTTGCTTATCCTGTCCTCAGCAATGTTTGCACCTTTGTTCCCCCAATGTGTGCATTCAATTAGTGGTGTATTTTTCCTGGCGTGATATCAAATTGTCAAGTTGACTTGCTGTGAGTGTGTGTGTGTGTGTGTGTTCATTTTCCTTTATAGTAATGCAGTGCCGACTTTGAGGTCATGCTTTGGGCCGCAGCCTTCGCTGCATTGTCAGCGAGGCAGTTTCCAAATGTAATTGGGTCATTTTATTAAGTAAGTTTTGCTTTTCAAATAACCATTTAGGCATGTTTCATGCACAACATTTCGTTTCCTGTTGTGGTTATAAAGCCCTTGTCTGCCCAATGTCGACAGAACACATGAACATTTATCTTGACTGTCAGTTCACATTGTAACCATACAACCCATACAAGATGGGAAACCCTAAATTTTAATTAGCTCGCACCAGCTACGCTCTTCCTGCTTATCCTAACAATTTCTCTCTTACAAATGAACTGTTTTGTGACCTTAGTTCTCAAACGCTTCTATTCCTCACCAGTCCGGAATGTGCACCTCATTTCTTTCTTAACAGTCTGGAATGTGCACCTGGTTTTTGTGTCTTTCACGCCTGAATCAGTGCAAAACATCATGCTGCTTGTCTTGAACATACAGAATTTAGCATCCCTTGAAACAAAATTTCCATTTGCAATCCCCAAAACAAAAAATGTTCCTCCAGTCGGGAGAAAAATGTCCTTAAAAAAAAAAAAAAAAAAAAAAGTGTCCATAAGGTCAAGTCGCGGTTTGGTGATAATTTGGAGCGGCTTCCACAGTCGTGTGGCGCCTTCTACTGGTGCGGGAAAAGTGACGCTTGGCTGAAACGCACCGCACCTTATCAGTGTAATGTGTCCCTGTGACAATTCGGTCGCCGTGCAATGTGAATGTGGTGGACAAGAATGTAATTTTTTAATTCCTGAAGCAGCAGTCAAGACTGCTTGAACACACTCTGACGTGGCTCTTACCACGGGATCAAATTATTGTGACTAATATGCAAATGGATTCACTTTCCTGTGTTTCTGCAGCAACACAAGTCCATGAAGCCATTTTTTTTCAGTCACTGTTTGCTCAATGCTCATAGTAATTTGGTAGTGCGTTAAGATGCTCCTTTTTGGTCTCATGTTCCCTTGAACATTATGTTTACTACACACTACACATGACCTACAAAATTTTTTAAAAAGGTTTGTTGTCCTAGCTGTACTATGGATATCAATCCCCCCTGTTGAGACATGGGAATTTCCATGACTCAATTTAGCAGTTAAATAGCAAGTTGGTAGTGCTAACACATCGTAATCAATGAGTTCATGCTTGACAAGTTCAAAAGCTTTGTCAGCCTCAAATGTTCAAACAATTATTCTCTTCTTGCAAATATCATTGGCTTATCATAAATGATGTCCAGCAATGGTCGTGTGATTTCTGAGTAATTTGCAAATCATGAATTAAACACCTATAAAAACATCATTAACTTCTCTGTTATTGGTTTTAATGCTCTGGCAATGTTTTTCCTTTTTGCTTATCACCGATAATGCGCCCTTTTAAAGTTTTGACGTCTGTTTGAATTCGCCCCTGCATATTGACTCTGATATTAAGGTCCAATTGTGTCAGTGCATCACGGCCTAATAAGTAAAATGCACGTTGATGTAGAACTTCTTCTACACACACTTTTTATGTTTGTTTTTTTATGTCACGTGATCCTCCGTTGCTACCACAACTCGTCCTGAAAAAGTAATGTTTAAAACAGGACTTTCTGCTTTCTCCTTTTTTCTTCCTTTTGCTCAACACGTTCATGCTTTTTGTGCATAATTTAGGATTTTCTTTTCCATTTTACAAGTTGGCCAATTTAAATTAGGTTGTTTTATTTGAAAAGCCTGTATTTTTTTTCTCATTCCTGTTTCTTTGTCTTTCCCTTGGAGTAGTTTATTGGGCATTTCTTGGAGGTCTTCAGTACTCGATTGTGGTCCTGTGGTTATTAGGTCCAAGCTGTAGAAGGTGAAAGGGCCTCCTTTTCCTTCCAAGATCATCATTTGTTTGACTTCCTGTCCTCGTTTCATCACTGTCATTTTTTCTCCTTCTACAGTGAGAACGAGCTGGAGGGTTTTGATTAAGTCTCTTCCCAAAAGGTTGGATGGACATTCTGGAACTACGACTAACCTCTTGCCTCGATATAAACTTCCATCTTCATCTTCTATTGTGAGGGGTTTGGTATAAAACCGTTGCGCTGCCTTTCCTCCTACTCCTATCACCATGACAGCTTTATTTGACAGTTTGGTCCCTGCAGGTAGGGCCTTGATTACTGAACTTTCTGCTCCAGAGTCAACTATAAATTGTTTTGTTGTTTTCTTTGGGCCTAATTGTAGTGTTCTCACTGGTGGGTCCACTGTAGAGGCCATTCCAAACAAAACAGATAAATCTAGAACGACCAGTGGCGATTCTAAGGTTACTTCTTCTTCATCTTCGCTATTGCTGAGCGGCCTCTGCTCAGGTTGTTCTTCGCCCTGTGGCTGGTAACTTACTAGTCACATGTTACCGGTATAGTCTTCCTCTGGTGTGGTCTTCCTGAATGTTTGACGGCAATTTCTGGCAAAGTGTCCTAATTTGCCACATTTGTCGCAGCTGTCATCTCTATTAGAAAACCGTCCTCGACCTTGTCCCCTGGCGCCAGAATATCTGCCGCGCTTTCGTCCTCGTCCTCTGTCCCCTTGACCTTGATAGTAGATGGGGGCGGAGGCCGCTGTGGAAAGGCCTTCCATCACGGCAGCCAAAGTGGTTGATGTGTTTCGCTCCTCCTTTTTCTTCTGGATTTCCTCGGCATGGGAGGCATATTCGATGAGCGTGTCAAGGTTTGCAGTTCGCCACCCAACGTGGTGTTTGCAGATGAAGTCTCTGGTGGATTTGTGGATACCATCTAGGAAGGCCGACTCCAAGAGGATTTGGTATGGGCTGTTGTCTGCATTGTCTTCCTGTAGGCCGCAATAGAGCCTGTAAACTCCAAATAACCTTTCCAAATACCGGCGGGCAGATTCCATGTCTTCTTGGTGACATTGTCTGATCTTTGTGTTGTCTGGTTGCTTCTTGAAGTTTTTCTTGCTTCATCAAACATGGCGCGGATTGCGTTTGCGAGCTCGGGAGCTCCAGGCGGGAGAGGCTGGCCTGTGACATCGTAAGGGTTGAAGGCACCTCTGATTCTGCCATATCTATACCCTAAGATCATTCTCATGCATGTTTCAAATTCTTTTCCATTCAGGTGGTAGCTATTCATTAGGTCGTGCATATTCTCAATCCATTTCTCCACATCCGCTTCGATTGGTGGGATTGATTGGCAGGCCGCCTTGCATTCATCTTGGGTCCAGGGCCTGTAGACCATGATGGTATGTTCATGTGGGTGGCCATTTGCATCATTAGTCCCAAAAGCTGGGTTGGCTACGGCCACCATCGGGTAGGCCTCTACACTGGGTAGCGATGGGTAGAGGTTCGTGGCTTGAAAGACTTATGCTCTTTCAGGGTTATTGAGTGATTTTTCCATCGGCTGTGCTTGTGCTCCCTTTTTCTTTTGCTCCCTTGTTCCAGCCGCGGAGGGTCGCTGTGTGGAATCGAATGAGGCAGGAGGGGCCGTGTGTGAGGAGCGGGAAGTGTCATTTTTCTCCTCGCTCTCCAGGGGCGGCATCTCAACGTCACTTGGCTCCGTCTCTGGGGCTGTGGCCGCCTGTCTTCCTGCTTGCGCGGCAGTGTGGGTTCGCTCATTGAACAGTGCACTTCCTCTCTTGCCTCTGACTCCGGTCTCGTCATCTTTCCTTTTCTTCATCTGATAAACTTTTTAAACCAGCCTAGGCGTCTGGGTTCAATTTTTTATTTTTCAGAAAACGCACATCAGGCTATTTCTCTCCTTTCTTTTAAGCCTATCCCGTTGTATAAATTATTTAATTTCAAATTTAAATGAATTTATCTCCTCAAATCATCTTTATTAATTTCTTTTGTAAATTTGGGAATTATTTTTCTCAATAAGATCTCGTCACTCATAAGTAGCCTTTTGTTGGTTACTAATTATTAATTCCATTTTATCTTTACTTCATCAATCCTTTTAACACAATTCCAACCACTTTTATCACTCTCCCTGACATTTAGACACACAGACAGAAAGACAAACATATACACGGGCCCACAAAACGACACACATAGTTCTCAACACTGAACAACTACAAACAACAATAACATGTCAGTAATAACAGCAACACAATCCATCTTTATCTATGGTCCATAATAAGTCCTTCAATTGAACTACTATGTCTCTATTGACCTTTTATTTATGCCAATGGATCCCATATCCACTATTTATTCAATTGAATATTTCCTAAATTTATTTATGCGCAAATTTCTCTATCTCTTTAGAGTTATTCTTTGTCTTGTCTATGGTTAGTAATTTTGGCGGTACTGTATAGTACTTTTATGAGTTTTTAACTAACCTCCGAATTTATATAAAATGTATTTAATTTTCCATTTAACCCAAATTTTTATTTTATTTTATTAAGATCCTATTTTTTTCACATGCGTCCAATCCTTACACTGCAGCATATTCCTGGGTTTCATTTTACTACCTAGTATCCCCATTTCAGAAAATTTGGTCCAGTTTGTCAACACCTAGGGTGTTCTAAAAACTGGTTTCTCATCAGTAGGACAGCAACTCAAATTTCCTGTTTATAACACTTACTGTATTACATGGGATAAAATACCAAATGGTATTTCTAATCCCCAATCACACCATTCACTCACTTTGCATAGTTTTTCGCAAACATTCACAAGCAAAATTATCATTCCACGTCTGACTTTCTTTCTCTGCAAATTCTTTTCTCACTACTTTGCTTACAACTCTTTTTCTACCTTTTGATCCATCTGTAATTGTATGACGTTTGTTACTTTCACTCACCTCACACACACACGCTTTTCGTTCTCACACACACACAGCTGCACAGCGCCACAATTCACGCACACACGTCTCAGTCAAACAAGCAGTCTGCTTACCAAAATAAAAATTCAAATAAAAACCACCGAAAATAATGCCTTATTATTCCCTAAATTTCAATGTGAAATTGTGAGTAGACCTCTAAGTCGTCGATAATTTCTCTATTTATCGACACGAGGAACTTTTAATCGATGCTACCGTGATGTCGGTTTGAACGAGTTACGACCTAATTTCTTCTTTTTGTAACTCCCTAAACAACACGATCGTGGTTTAGACGTACCTCAGAACGTTCTTTTATACTACCGTGCCCTCCGTAGGGGAGATCCAGCCTCCCGAGAAGTCCAGCTTCCCTTCAGCGCGATGAGTTATGGCCTAATTATTTTTCTATAACTCCTTAGACGAGCACGATCCAGTTTCTTTTCTTTTCGACCGAACTACTGCAAAACGGCCGGCGCACGCTTCCTTACTCACATAAATCACCCCTTACGAATTCCTTATTATTTTAAATTTTAAAATGGTGGCACAAAATAATTTGAAAAACAATACCTGGTTGCTCCTGGGTCAGCCTTGTCCGATCGGCAACCGGCATCCGGGCAGTGCGCCGTCGCAGGAACTTGGAGGCCTCGCTTTCTCAATGTTGAAGCGCTGACGTCAGATTCTATGGCGTCCAAGGATCCGAGACGACGCCCGTCCGAGTGCGGTTGCCCGCATTCTCCACCAAATAAATGTCAGGTTTAAATGCCCATTTTGGGAGGGCTTACTGAAATAATTTACTAAATGTAACGGCCGAAATAAAACGCTAGCTGGATGGCCAGGAGGAACCAGACACCGCTGTTCATTTTCACCGCCGGCGGGGGAAAAGAGTGGGACAGAGAGGCCGCGAGCAGCCTGCTCGCGGCCGCCCCATGCAACTCCTCTCTCTCCTCTTCTCACCGGCTCGGCTTTTATTAGTTTGACTCAAGAATCACATGAAATTAGAATACAATGAAGGTCTGTTTAGCCTAAACTAAATCACCAGAATACAGGAGATTAATTAACAATGGTGGTCTGTTTTAGACTAAACTAATCAGCAGAAGACAGAAAACATCAATAACTAATCATCAGTAACTCTAGCAGGCAGAGAATCACAACTAACAGTGTAAAGGTCAATTTAACTATACACATCATCAGGATACAGTGTCTGTGTGCGTGTGTGCTAAAATAACAAGTAAGTGTCTATGTGTGGGTGTTTAAACATGAATGAGTGTATAAAAACATGATTATAAATACACAAACTGATTAACTATCCTCAGCCCATCTTACAAATAACCAAGAAACCATTAAAGCAATATAATTCAAATGTTCCTATAAAAGATCACAGATAAAACTATGACTAGCTGGCAGATTAAACAATGACCAACTATAAGTCATCAACATTTTACTCTGAGCTACATATTTGTTAGAATGAAGATAAATTAAACTATTAATGATGGTTTTGAAAGCCTTAGTGATCTTTTACTGACCTTACTTCCCACTTCCAATCATAAATTAGTAGATTATCATTAGACTGGTTGTGTTATGTTTCAGCAGTTGGTTATATCAGCAGTCACCTAATTAAATGAATCAATCTGTGAACTAAGATGTAAGATGAGCCATTTGAAGTCCAGTCTGTTTGCAATCCACTATATAGCATTTTATGTGACATTATATTTCCAGAATAAATGTTAAACTTTTGTGTTTGTCAATAAACCGCATTTTACAAAGTGATAATTCAAAAACGTACAAGCCTTGGTATCTTTATTAAACATTCTTTACAGTGTGCCTTCTTTCCTGAACCATGCCCATTTCCTCACATTTTCGTACTGAAATGCACTTGGTGACGTGCATTCTTAACTCTCTTGATATCTCCCCCTCCTTCCCTGCTGCCTCCCCCTCTCTTCCTCGACCTCATTGTTTGGGCGAATGACAAATAAAGAGCATTTTGGATTATGCTACACTTCAGTTATGTCATGTTGTTGCGGCTTTAGGTCATATAACAAAACAAAACAATGTTTGCCTGTTTTGCGATCCTATCTTCCGCTATGATGTTATCATTTTATAAGGATAATTTAATATCTGTCTTATTTTAGGAAATAGCTCATGTTGAATGTCAATTAAAATATTCTGAGCTGGTTTAGTGCATCTGGCAGGGTGGGGTCTTTTGAGCATTGTTCATCCTTAATATCCTTGATGTAGTTTATGATGAATTAAGTGCCTTCCCTCATCCTTCGTTCGTCGTTGGTGTGGCCCTTGATTTTCTGAGCGTAGGAGTATTTTGCTCTCCTTATGCCCAAAACTGGTTCTCTTCTTTCAGTAATGATGGTTGATGTACCCTTAAGGCAACATCCCTCGCCTTCAGCAATGCTCCCACCTCTGGATTCAGCCATGGCTTCTGGTTTGTGTTGATAGCTACTATCTTGATTGTGGAGACATCATCAGCACATTTTGAGAGGAAGCCCAAGGGAGATAAAGCATATTCCTCCAGGTCTACTTCTCCTTCCTTAGTATCTGCTTCCCTGAAAATTTTCACTGAAAACAGTCTTGAACCACAGAGGCAGCATCACTGGGCCACACCTTGACTCTCTTGACTGTGGGATTGGACTGTATCTCCATATAGTATAGCAGTGTTTTTCAAACTGGCCGGCACACCAGGGGCAGGCGGTGCGGAGCGCTATCGTGAACACTTTTAATTATTAAGTTATGCTACCTGCAGACTGAAGGTGTGTTCAGTATTCCTGGCGGCGAGTTTCCCTATATAGTCACTGCAATTTGCTCGGTCAGGCGCAGTCGTGTGACAGGCAGCACGTTTTGAATTTTGCTCCTTCGCCCATTCCAACTGCTGAGGATGAAGTGAACTTATGGTTGCGTCGTGTCAGCGACATCCAGTCCGGGTCAAGAATGTACTTACTACGTCACATACATGATCAAGCAGACACACAGCCAAACATTATTATTACTTTTTTAAACACACACACACACACACACACACACACACACACATTGCGTGTGGTGAAATAAAAACAATGTGGGACAACAATATCATTGCCGTCTTTGTGACCAAGAGGTATACAACACAGCTTCATTTACCAAACTGAGACAAAAAAGGAGCTGCAGGCTTGGCAAACTGAGAGCAAGGAAGTTGGTGTAGCTTTTGAGTGGACTGAATAGTTCACAACTCTTTAACTGTCAACTAAAAGTATTTAGCACCCTAAACAACCACCGTCGGTCACCAGATTGCGCCAGTGACTCGAGCACGGCTCAGCTTCAGGCTACTTTGAAGGAGCGTGTGTTTTTGCATTCACTTTTTTTATTTTTTTATTTTTTTATGAATCCAATACAAGCAACTAAATCATAATCCGTGCTCATAAATAAACATTGGGAAAATTGGGAGTTGACCAGATTGCCAGTCAACACATTGTGCGCATGTTGCATTAAATGCACCAAATAAAATATATATATATATATAAATAACTCAAAGCCCATTATGACGATGACTGCATTGTTTCTGATTGGAGCCTCAACTCCAAGTCCCATAAGCATGTGCAAATGCTCCTCACGGGTAAGGAAAATGTCTGCAGGTGCTGATCCTTTTTTTCACCAATTAATTTGATAGGTTACATTGTCAACGTTCGGCCATCATTGTAATGTAGTAGGGAATCCTGTGCATTTGTGTTAATGATTGATTCTTTTTCTTCACCACTCTGCAGGTAAACTCCCTCTGTCAAGCAGCCTCTTTCAGTCTCCTTTAATCCTCATTCCCACTTGCTGCTGATGTCATCATCACCAGTGAAACCCTGTCCAGAGTCCGGACTTTCAAAAGCGATGGACTCTCTGTCCATGTCTTCCCTTTTATCTGGGGATATAGACGAGGATGGAGCTGAAGGACAAGAAGGAAGCCAGGACGAGGATGGTCTTAGAGACCTTGAAGTGAACCCATATGATGGTCTGCCTTTTTCTTCTCGCTACTACACCTTACTGCAAGAGAGGCAACAACTTCCCATATGGACTTTAAGGCAGAATCTACTAGAGCACCTTGAGAGTCACAACATGGTGCTCCTCAGTGCCCCCAGTGGAATGGGAAAGAGCACCCAGGTAAATAAATCAAATACATGCACTGAATCTCACAAGACGCACGTTCATGGGTTCTCTTTTTGCCATCCCTCCATTATTCTTATTCTTATTACTATGTAGTAGAAAATGAGTAGGAATCTACCAAAAGGATTTATTGTCCAAAACTGAAATTCAAAATACTGAAAGAAATTAGAATCCTGTACCTCAAAAAGCTAAAAATAAACAAATAAAAATTATTAATTTGCTGGATCATATTCTGCTCTTTGCCAAATTTGTCTAAGGCAATGTTCGTACTGTAGATCAATTCAGATATTTTTTTGCCCATGTGTCTGCTTTTTACATAATGTGAATAGTACAATTCAGATTTTTTTTTTCAAATCCGACCCAGGGCTCTTTCAAACGTGGATATTCATCTTATTTGATACCAATATTATTTAATAATAATAATAATAATATTCCCTTTATTAGTCCCACAATGGGGAAATTCGAGATTCAAACCCAGGCCTCCTGGGGAGACTGGGTCCTGAACGCAGCGCCTTAGACCACTCGGCCATCCTGGCAGTGACACTGGCTCATGGTTAGCACGGACAATGCCTAACCAAACACATTTTTAAGTTTTGTAGTCATAATGTGGCAATTTTCTCTCTTTCGCTCGATTTTCTCAATGCATTTGGCAACATGAAAATAAAAATGTTGTGCTGGTTCAACAATTTTTGCATTCAACATTATGCATACTTAACAAATCAACACTGTATATGTACTTTAGAAGTCACTTCAAGCATGTGTTGTGGGGGAGGGTGAAGACGTGTTTGGGCTGGACCACTGTCGATCGTGTTACCAACTGCAAAATTAAGAAGAGTAACAGTCTTGATCTTATTTGACTTAATATAACTAATCGTTTATCAAAGTAATTGATAATTGTTTTTGATAATCAACTAAATGTTTCTCTCCTTTTTTCATTAAAATTGTCCTAATCCTCAGCTTCTCAGCTGTAGATATTCTCCAATTTCTCAGTGAAAGCAGACTGATTTCAAACAATGATCAATATTTTTGCCCAATTTTCAACATGTTATGGACCAAATCAGTAACTGAATCGTAATTCATTTATATTTCTACATTTGCTGCTCTTCAATTTGAAGTAGAATTTTCCAGACTATATGGTGCACCTGTATATAAAAAAAATATATATATACAAGCCGGACTTTAAGACGCAGTTTTCCATGTTGAAAAAAATTAGTTGTTTACTGCTTGTACGGAAGGATTTTGTACTGTGAATGCACATAAAGGTACATAAACAGATTCTTAAAACAGTGCCTTTTAACACGACAACAACTTCGCTAATTAAAGCAGAACAGACCCAAAAGAGAAAAATTTAGATTTATTTAGCAGATTTTCTGAACTATAGAGAGCCCCTAACGGCAAAAGAAAAATCCACAGAAAAGCCGAACCAATGTATTAGCCGCATGGTTCAAAATCTAGGAAAAAATTAGCGGATTATAGTCCCGAAAATACGGTAATGTTTTTGAATAAATTGTTGGAACTTGAAAAAATAAAACAATCATGAGTTCAAGCCCTAATTTAATTCCTCTAGAAACATAAAACATGTAGTGGACTTATGTGGCGATAATGAGCCACGCAGACAGTGTATTTGTGACACAAGTTAATGAGTTGACCTCGTCTTCAGGTGCAGGCCTGAGGAAATTATGTCAATGATGATGTCATGTGTCAATCTTCTTGTCTCCTCGATGGGATTCTTAGTGGCGCATTTGTTTTTGTAATGTGAGCAAATACATAAAAAGATGGGATTTAATGAGGGATTGCAATTGGGCATAATGCCCTGCGTGTAGTATGAACATAGCCTAATCAGCACATTAGTTTCAGCCATGTTGTTTTGGTGACAAAAGTCATTTGGAGCAAAACTGAAAACTTGTAGGCCGAATTTTGAGTACATCCCTACAATAAGTCTAATTCATTCCTTTAGATTTACGTCATCCTGTTGTAACCTGTACACTCAGCATCAGCAACTTGGGGGCTCGGTTGGCTTATTTTCATTACACCTGCTGAAGTCCACAGGAAAAATAAAACTCCCAAGCGGATAAAACATTGGGGGAAAAATGTTAATGTTTGCTCTCAAACAAAATTCCCTCATATGTTGTAATTGGAATTATATGTCCATTTATCCTTTTAATGTCAGTGGTTTGAATAAGGCCATACTGAATTTTGAATTGATTTAATCACTGCCCAAAATTCAGCGTTTGAAACTTGTGTTGAGAGTCATGTTCTCTTAATTAAATTGTAAATTGTCAATTGCTTTGAGTGATTTATGCTGTATGTGCTTTGTGATTAATTGGCAACGTGTTCAAAGTGCATTCCGCTTCTTGCCCAAAGTCAACCGGGATATATTCGCGCTCACCTGAGACTCTGAACCGGATAAGCGCTTTAAAAAAAAAAAGGCATAAATATGCACATTTAATCCTGTCTGTCGTATTAAAGCACATTTATGTGACCATTAACATGTCTTACTTAATAAGGGTTGATAAACTTACCAAACATACCTAACCTGCACAAAGATCAGCAGAATTGTGATTATATCAGCTACAATATTTCTTCTTTTAACCGCCTACTTTATTAGATGATGAAGTAGATAAATATTGTACTGAAATTTAGATTCTTGTTTGGAAAAAAAATACATGGAGTGGGATATTTTAAAATTATTTTATTTTAATAGGCCATAAGAAAAACAAATCACAGAGCTGGCCCTTTAAAAAAAATACACAAAAAAATATTTATGATGTGTTTTCTCCTGTAGAGCATATATAATGTACTCCTACTTCCTCTTTTTAGTGACCTTTCTCTGTATTCTTCTTTTCTTCTAGGTCCCACAATGGTGTGTGGAATATGCTTTGTCCTATGAATTCTCTCAGGGCCTGGTGTGTTGTTCCCAGCCTTATTCCGTGGCAGCCGTCAGTCTGGCCCTTCGTGTGGCCGATGAGATGGACCTCAGCCTGGGTCTTGAGGTGGGCTACGGTGTGGCTCATGATGACAGTTGTACACCAGATACCTTGCTCAGGTCAGGAAATGACAAAGGCTAATAACATACTGTACTTACAGAGTCACACTGTGTCGTATTGTTTCCATAAGTGATTTTCTAATCTACTAATTGCTCTTAAAGGGAAACGTTACTAAATTGGAGTATTGTCATAGGTATTGCGAGTATTTTTTTGGTGTACAGAACATCATTGTTATTGTCTTATAAAGATGCTTTTCATTGGGCAGTAATGTTATGGTTTCAATAATTTCATATTTTGCATTGCAAGAAAACAATAGTTCACTTTGGGCATCTCAGTTCTTGCGCAAAAGACAGAGATTTCCTGTGAGAATCAATAGATGACGGACATTGATAATGGCTAAGTATTGTATTCATATTTGAAAATATATTATTATTAGATTGTTAAATAAGCATTCAGACATTATTTTAATCATACTGCAGGATTCTAATAAACATGAAATGTTCATTATCACCCACACCCAGTATACATGAAACATGAAATCACAGGTGGTTGAGTCACTACTACTTGATGCTTTGTCTTCTTATTTTTTTTCTTCTTCTTAATTATTTTTTGATTAAAATAAAACAATTTGGGCCTACACGATATTGGAAAAAACTGACATTGCAATTTTTGGAGAGGCTGCGATGTACATTGCGATATTGAAACTAGAAAACAAATTCACCAGATGACTCAAATAGCTGTGTTTGGGATGACTGCTTAGTTTATTATACTGCTCACGGATGGCCACTTGAGAGAAATACGTGCGCCACGGCTTTTTATACCTTTTGTCGAGCGTGCGGATAATTTTTTTAAACCTCTCTTTCGAGACGGCGTTGACTAATTAGCTGGGGGCATGAGAAAGACGGTCTGTGTAGTCTCTACAATGTAGAGCATAGTGTTGCAATTGCGATATTCAAACGGCATATCGTGCAGGCCTATTAAAAATGTTAGCTACAAAAATAATTATTGATACATTTTGAAACATGTTCAAAATCACCTGGTAGCGAAGATACACCATCCCAAAAAAATATACTTTAATTTTTTCCATCTCCTGTATTTCCAGTACAATGATTATCCCCGAGTCAATCTATGTTGCGTGATAGGATTGCAGCAGTTTTGTATGATGTCACATGATCCGTGTTTTACTTGCTGCCACACCTTGCGTGTTCTTTGTTCCCTGCACTTTGCTGTCTAAGGTGGCAGTAAATGTGTTACAGCAATGTCATTTGATACCTGTGTTGCCTTCACGATGCTCTCAAGCTATGTAGAATAAATCACCCAAGTGTGTGTCCTATACAGACATGTCTCCTTGCCTGTCTGCTGGGGTGATATGTGGTTCTCAAACTTGACCTTTGTTTCTATCTTCAGGTTTGTCAGTGACACTCTTCTGCTAGAGGAAATGATGTCGGATCCCTTGCTGCATCAATACGGCATCGTGGTTTTGGACGAGCTCCAGGAGCGCACGGTAGCAACAGATGTGCTACTTGGCCTGCTTTGCGACGTCTGCCGCCAAAGGCCAGACAACTTCCGCGTGGTTCTTCTGACTCACCCGAGTCTCGCTCCTCGGCTTGCTTCCTTCCTGGGGGCCTCTGTCCCTCACCTCTTCATGGACAGCATCTCCTCTGAGGCACCTACAAATGGACAAGAAAAGGAAGGTGTGGTAGAAGAGGAGAGGAAGTCTCTAAACCTGAAAACTATGGAGACTATGTATCGGGAGCTTTCACCTGGGAAGGACCCTGTGGTTGCTGCGCGTCACATGGTTCTAGATCTTCATCGGAGAGGAGAGGAAGGAGACATGATGGTGTTTCTTGCTAGTGCACAGGTGCAAGTTTAACTTTTTATTCTTGACACTTGGAGAGGTGGAATCTGGAATGGATGTTGGAAAGAAGTGACTAATAATTCTGTTGTTGGTTTTGTTGAGTAGGAAATTGAGGAGTGTGCTACACAGCTGGAGGCAGAGCACGTATCACTGAGTCCTCAACTTGGTTCACTCAGAATCATTCCCCTCCACACTGGACTGGGTGGGCTAACTCAACGAGTGTACAACACAGAAGTGTCGGCTCACAAGGAAAATGACGGGTCAGAGGGAAAGGACAGCACAACACTGGATGTGGAAGATCCAGCGATCCAGAGGAAAGTGATCCTCACTAATAGCCTGGCTGAGGCTTCATTCTCCCTTCCAGCCATTCGCTATGTCATAGACACTGGCCTTCAACTCAAAACTGTAAGTTTGTGGTCATTATAGACTGATAACTTTATATCTCTAAGGCCCTTTTGAGCACAAGTGCTTTTATCCTTTTTAAAAACTACCTCCACCAATCGCAAAAAACAGTTTGTGTACAAACAGATCTGCCTGCCATTTCCACCTTTGATATGATTTCAGATGCAAGTCAATCAGTGTAGTATATAGAGCTCATTTCAAGTCACTATAGAACGAGTAAGCCTAATAGTGAGACTACACCAGTTTTTGTTGTTGCAAATAACTACCAAACATCTATTTTTTCTTCATTTTACTCCTTAGGTTTACAATCCTCAGATAAGAGCAAACTCACAGATGCTGAAGACAATCAGCAAAACACAGGCGGACATGCGAGCTCAACGAGTGAATAGCCACCTTCCTGGTAGGTCAAAGGTTACAGCTCCACTATAATAGTGTAAAATACACCAACAACATTTCCATAGATGAGCTGCCTGCAAACATTCAGATTTCATGAATTCAACTCCTGTGTGACTGTTCTGATTACCGACATCAGAACAGATATCTAAATATTTTACGTTTTGTTTCCCTGTAGGGCTGTGTTTGCGCCTTTATCCCCAGTCTATGTATGATAATGGCATGGGCGAAGCTCATTGTCCTGGGGTAATGGAAGAAAATCTCAGCCACTTAGTTTTGCTGCTCAAGAGACTGGACATTGCCGACATGGGTCAATGCAAATTCCTAGACAGACCAGGTATTTATGTGTAGAAAAATGAATCTGAACCTTGTGCACAATGATAACTTGATGGTGAAAAAAATGCTCTGATAATTTTTAGATAAAATTCATTAATGTAAACGAAGCAAAGCATTGTAAAGTTGCAGTGATGTGTGTGTGTTAGGCAACATTGTCGCTTGCATTACCTGCTGTTAAACGACCATACTGTTCAGTGAAGTTGGCGACGCGGTCCAGCGTGCGTCATTTCAGTTTTCGGAGTGGTGTATATTTGTTTTGCTGATTGCCGCTGAAAGGGTCACAAGTCTCCAGTAGCACCAGTAAAGTTTGATTATGAGAGATCCAACCACTTGAGGGGTCAATACTTTCTTAAAAAGTTGGAAACAGACTCACGTTTAACACTTGAGGACTCCCTTCTCATAAGAGTCTGATTTCAGAGAGGCTCTAAAAAGGTTGAAAGTGTACTGTAAATGTTGATGCTTGGAGTATTTTGCTAAAGCATGTCATAGACATGTCTATGTTTCTGCAATGCAGGTCTATGTTGAGACCTGTTTTAAAGTGCAAAGAACTTTACAAAATGCCCCAGGTTTTGCTCATTGCTCAATTTGCAATTACAATTTAATATGCAATTGTTTTTTCATTAATCTTTATTACTATACACAATATCAAATTTATTATACATAAATGTTTTGGTCTTATAGGTCTACACTTAAAAAAAGGGAAATGACATTATCTACCTTAATTAGAGTTATTTTCTTACTAGACACTTTGGCTTGCAGTCTTTTGAATAATCACTCCGACAGCTTCAGAAAAATCTGAATGCTGCTGCAAAAATAAATACCTGCAATGTAGCCAATAAAAGTACACATTCCCATTTATCAATGTCAGACAGGCTATTAAAACGCTGAACTGCAGTTGATCTTTTTATATAGACAATACACGAGAAAATAACAGCATGCAGAACTCTTATTTTGTTTTCATGTATTGAAATCAATGTGCTCTCCTCAATCTTTCTTTGTCTATATTTCATTCGCTCTCTCCTAGCCCCAGAGGCTTTAATGCAGGCCTTGGAGGACTTGGATTATCTCGCAGCACTGGATGATGATGGTAACCTATCAGAAGTGGGCATCATAATGTCAGAACTGCCGCTGGAGCCGCATTTGGCTAAATCCCTGATCGCAGCGTGCGAGTATGACTGCGTTGATGAGCTACTCACAATAGCTGCAATGCTGACAGGTATAGTGCAAATGTTGAACAAAACGTTCAGAAATGTATTTTCAAGTGTTTTCCAATTAAAATAAAAAAAATAACAACACAAATCAGCTAATTCTGCAAGTGAATGGATTTCATCTTTGTCTTGGGTCAGCTCCTTCCTGCTTCTTGAGGCCAGAACCTAGCAAAGAGGAGGCTGCTGTTGCCCACTGGCGACCTCTAATGCACAATGAAGGCGATCACATGTCTCTCATTAACGTTTACAAAGCCTACATGGAACGTAAGTTCACATGCATTCAGTTTTTGTTACAGGAGAGCTGATGGTGCCGTTTATCAAGATCACTCGCAGAGTTTGCTGCACAGTGATTGTGGAATGTAATTTAATATTAGTGTTTGCAGAAGATAACGCTGATAATTGACAGCAGTGAAATGGTAAGATCCTTGAGCTTGGTCAGCAAATGCATCACTGACTTGTACTGTGTGCTAATTGCAGATAATCAGGATGAGGCATGGTGCACGACACACTTCTTGAACCACGTGGCCTTGCGGCTGGCTGTGGTGATCAGGGCCGAGCTGCTGGAGGTCATGCAGCGAATTGAACTTCCGGTGTCACACCCTGCTTTTGGATGCCAAGACAACTGCACAAATATCAAGCGGGCTCTCATTTCCGGCCTCTTCCTGAAAGTAAGCTGCCAGTTTTGAACAGACACATTTGAACCATATAGCGCTACGGGAATTGACGTCTCACAATTCACTCCGCCAAACGTAGACAAATCCATTTTGGGAGTAAAGAAAACATGTCGTGACATTGACTATTCACAAAGGCCACACTTTGACACTGGTAGACAACTGCTGTGCCCCAGGGTGCCACACCAAGAGGGGAGAATGTAAGGGACGAGCATTCTACAGGCTACCAAAAGAAGAACCATGGTTTGGTAAATGGATAGCAGCTATAATAAAGGGCCAATGGGGAACTTTTCATAATGGCGGTTATCGCTTGTGTAGCAATCACTTCTTCTCGGGTGAGTCAAATACTAAAACAGTTAATCATGTTGCTGTAACTTGATTGCAGAACTGGGCACTTGTCCCTTTTTTGTCTGTCAGTCCCCTTCCCTCAGGCCGCGATCTGGGTACCCTTCCGGCCTCGACCCGCTGGCCTTATTCATAAAAGTTGTCACCCCTCCGAACCTGTTACGCCTCCCCCTTAAAAAGAAAAAAAAATTGCCCATTTCGCTGAGTAGGTTGAGATGAAATTTTGGCCACCTCGCAACCACTTCACATACACGAGGGCCGATTAGTGGAAAGGACTAAAATCCACCTACGGCCTTACTTAGTTGAGCCCTTTTTTTTTTAATTTGTCACCCCTCACCCCAAAAATGGGCATCCGGCTGGGCCGGACTGTTCCGCTCCGCCCCTGCAACAGCTCTCCTTGATTATATAGTTATTTACTATTAAAGGATGGTGAAAGGTGTGATCCCGATGTCTCCAGCACCGGGGAGGCCGCGAGCGAGCTCACAAGCCCCGCCCGCTTCCCTAACAGCGCAGGAAAAAAAGAGTAAAATCCGAATCAGACAACTAATCTGCTAATCAAGTGGTGCTTCCTATCCCATAGCCAGAGGCTATCTGGTTGATCCTGCTGGGAGCATTATACTTGTCTCAAAGATTAAGACTTGCAAGTCTTATAAATAAACACGCCCTTCACTTAAACTTATAACCTTCCAAGACTTAGTATGATCACAAGGACTCACCAGTGTAGTGAGACAGAAAGTGGGTCTTGTAGATCTAGAACATTCTCTCTATTGCTTCTATACTACCAGAATGACTGCGCAAACAAGTGGACGAGAGGATGAGTCACGTGACATCGAAGTGACACACAGTGTGGGTTAATAATGTTTTTAACTGAAATTATTATTTTTTTTTTTTTTTTAGTCCATCATCCTTTTTTTCTTTCTTTTTTGGGGGCTGCATCTGCCCTTGTGTGCTGGAAAAACACTACTATTAACGTTTTTTTGTGATTAGGCCAAATGTCCAATCTAAAAAAATTGCTTTGGCACCACCTTGTGGCATCTCAGGACCAGAGCACAAAGGGGAAGCTATGCTTCTGTCTTATATCATTGCTGTCAGGCAGAATCCTCTTACCATAAAAATGACAATTGTTCAGGGGAAAAAAATACCATCTTGCGTAAGTTCCTAAACACCTCTTGATTCAAGATTTATATACCTTATATTGCTATCACACCATTGTACACTCAGATTAACACATCATCAACCAAAATGAACTTCAATTGCGAATTCAACATACTAAAATAAAGTTAGCGAGCCCCCATCTTGTAAAAAGCCTTTTGATCTTTTATGAGAGCAAATGCCTGGGAAACTTAATCTTCCCAAAAAAGATCTCATAGCCATGAGCGATGCAATTCCTACAAAAATGAGCAAAATAGCCTCTTATATATCATCTGTACACACGGTACGTTAATTTTCTGTATTTGAATCTGGATTTTTCTTTCCCCCTCAGGTGGCTCACGATGTAGATGGTTCCGGTAACTACCTCCTGTTAACTCACCGCCATGTGGCTCACCTCCACCCGCTTTCCTCGTACCTGTGTCGCCAGCCCTGTCCCGCCCCTCCTACTTGGGTCCTCTACCATGAGTTCACTATCTCCTGTGACAACTGCATACGCATCGTATCGGAGGTCCACCCACAAATGTAAGTCAAATGGCGCATTCGAGACTCAACACTTGAGGTGGAATGGCACAGGTAATACGCGATATGATACTGCGCCAATATCTGGCCCACGATAACGATAATATCACGTTACAGGTTATCTTTGATATTCAATATATTTTCTGAAATATTATCAATGATATATCACAATTTGTGTGACTGGAAAGAAAATAAATAAAAAAATAATTATGCATTTATTCAATGCCAACACTTTGTACAAGTACAGAAACATGTACTTTGAGCTTCTCTGCCTCCTAGCCTTTTAGGCACACAATCTTTATTGCTGGACCTCCTTTTTATAAATGCGGAGATGACTTTGTGAAGTGCCGACGACTTGGTACCTCATCTCAATTCCAGTATTGAAAGCGTTCTACAAAAACCATCATATTTTTATCAGGCTGTAAGGGTGAAGGTCCTTGCAAATAAATTTTAAGTAGTAGTAATTGCCAGCCTATATTATTACCTGCGATTTGTTCACCGTGATAGCAAACTGCTATTATATTTCGACTTTGTAAAACACCTGGTTGGTGACACTCTGAGGAAGGCGAAAGACTCGCCGAAACATGTCAGGTAAAAAAAATCTAACCTAAAACGAAATTGTCCGCTATAAATGAACTAGTCAAATATAAATAATAAGAGGAAGACAAAATGAACTTAATACAAATAGATAGGAGCTAGTGCTGGGTGATTCATTTAGACTTGTGATTATTTATTTATTTTTACAATTAAATAAAGGTTAATATTCAATACAATTGTTTTTTGTTTTAGTGGCTTTCATAATTCAAAGTGAGTCCCAGTTTGTATGCACTGTTTCCAACTACAGGAAGGCTGCAAAAAGTGAGGAGATAGTTTACAAAAGCAGCGTCTCTGCTGCCAATTTTGCAATTTAGTGATTGCATTTATTGACTTTCCTGATCATCTTGCAACCACTTAAGAAAAAGAAAAAAGCGACTAGTGAGTTTATTCACTTTTATGAAACAAACTACATGAGTGGATTGTTGAACTTTTAAAATATTAATTGATTAAGAATACTTATTTTCCAGAAGGAAACATTTTTTTTAAAGAACAATAAGTGAGGCTGTGGCTATTTTTTTTTCGTGCATTTTCAAATTCCATCATCCTGTGTTGCAGGTTTGTGGAGCTAACGCCTCAGTACTTCCTGGGAAACCTGCCCTCTAGCGATGGCAAGGAAATGCTCATCAAGCTGAGGCAGAATACAGAGCCTTACTCTTACGAACAAGACGGACTAAAAGATGCTCGCAGCAGGACCCACAAGGACACAGACACTGATGGAGACGATCAAAATCAGTCTGGCACTGAGCTCTGTGTTGTTCAATGAACACTACATGTCAATAATGGATTGATACGATTTATCTTAAATTGGACTTTTATCATTTACTGGTACTGGACAACACTAATATAATTTTATTATGAGTAAGTTCTCTAATGATTTGGGAAAAATGCAAACCTCATGTCTTTGTCCTTATTGTGGTGTACTGTTAACTTATTTATAGAAATCTGTGAATTTAAAAAAAAAAACTGCTATTTTACTTTTCATGTTGATGGAGCATTCGTTTCTTTCCACTTATTCTTCAGAGTTTATTCAGCAACTTTGGAGAGTCTTTGTAGGGACCGTGAAGCTAACAATTAAATTAACTTCTGAATTGTAGTTTCTCACAAAATACAATATGTGATGAAGCAATTTTGCAAAAATGTCTCCAGGCAAACTATCTTAACTTTTTTGATACTTTGATACTATTTGTACAGTCTTTAAGAATCCTACCTTATGTTTGGCACCTTGGAAATAATGAAAACTCACTGTTTAAAGTGGACTCTTATTTAAGTGGATGCATCTGTATGTACTGCAGGGTTCCTCAGAAAGTCTTAAAAGGCTTTCAATTAATGAAACTGACAAATCCTTAATTGGCATTAAAATGCCTTAAATCAATCTTTCAAAATTCCTTGAAGTGTTACCACAAGTCAAGTCTGTCGGATTTTATGAGTGTAAATAGCCTCAAATCTCAAAATTAACATTGGGATGAAAAAAGCCAACAGAACCAGCAACACATCAATGTGGATTTAGTCTGGACTCATAGAGCAGATTCACACTATGTATACACGATAACAACTGTGGACGACGTGGGACCTGGGGAAATTGTAAAGTTGGTCTTAAATTTAAATTGAAACGGAATTTAGTCTTGGATTTTACCTTGCCCTAAGAAGTAGGAAACCTGTATTTTCTCACCAAATACAATTTTGTTTGAACTATCTCAAATGTGTGATTTTCTACAGCACTTAAATGGTTCATTACAGGCGATAAACAACACAAATACATACACGTTGGTGCACATTTTTTTCCTGATTTCATCACTAAGATATAATTTTGAGCAGCTGTGTTGAGAATGTGAAGCACGGCTCCCCTTGAGAGAAGCAATAGGCCTTTCAGAGCCACAGAGGCTGGAAGGAATATTAACACATAATCGTTTAAGCCAGGCGTGGGCAAACTACGGCCCGGGGCCACATGCGGCCCGTTAATGGTTTTAATCCGGCCCACCGAACTTGAAAAAAATTAAATGAATAAACCTTGTTAATGTTTCTAAATACTATGGTTTTTCAAAGACGTATATATTGTTGTAATGCTTTTGTTCACTTTCATTTAACATTAAATGTATTTTTTTTCTCATATGAGGTGAGGTTACCAAAACACTGCATCCATCTGCTCCTGGTCCGGCCCCTCTGTCAAATTTTAGAACCCATTGTGGCCCGCCAATCAAAAAGTTTGCCCACCCCTGGTTTAAGCTATGTTAACCTTCTTTTACTTTCACACAGGGCGTGGTTGTGACTTCCAGATGTAAAACATGCAGTGATTTATAAGGTATATTTTTTTCTTATTTTTCTGACCGAAAATTTATCAAGGAGTGATTTCGATATGAGTCCCGTCTGATTAAAAGTAAAAAGTGTAAAAAGCTTACAACACCTGGAATCCAAGTCACTCATATTGCAAAATTAACCATTTGTAGCTACCGCCCACAATTAGCATTATAATCGCATTCATATTTATTGAAAAATGTGTATGACCTTTTTATTGTAAAACCAAAAAAGGAAGGAGTCCTTTTTTGGATTTCTAAGTTAGACATGTCACAACCTAACTAATCTTCGCTCAGCCAATCAAAAGTCAATATTCATATAATGTACTATTCCCACTCACTGCTGACGTAAACATTTGTGACGTACAAATGCAAACCGCAAAGAGTGAGGAGGAGGGGGCGGGGGTCACAATTCACATTGCAGTATTTTACTACAGTTCCTCACATAAAAGCACACAATAGCTTAGAACACCTGGAAGCGTGTGTTGGTATTTTCGGCTCAGCACTGTGTTGGTTTAGTTGTTGCCTCGTATTGAAGAGGGACTCCATGGCAATGTGATTCTTGATATTTGTAATGTTACGCGTGGAGTCCCGTGGGGTTCAGTACTGAGCCCTGCATTGTTTATCTACAAGCTTCTGTTTGGTGAATTATATGTAAATAAAACAGATTTCAATGGCATGCCGATGATACTCCATTACCCTGGGATACAATTTGTGACAAAAAAAATTCAGTTGAGCTATGCGGATTAAAGAGGATCTGTGCTGGTTTTTCTCTTAACCTTGTTTGTAAGTTCTATTTCGTTTCATGTAGTAGTTTAATTTAAGTTAGCAGCTTGGAACTATTTCCTCTTTGTGTTTCATTTACTTACATACACATTTATTTATTTTTTTAAATCTGAGCTCTAGCGCAACACTTAGAGAAAAACTCAGATCAGCTTTGGCTTCCACACCCCAACAATTTTTTTAAAATAGCTGTCAGACCTACCTCAACAAAAATGAATAAAACCAATGTTGATTGTTGATGTTGATGTTATTGGTCCTGCTTGTCATCAGCACCTGATTAAGGACACAACTTCAAGTTTTGATAAAGGTACTGTAAGGTATTACTCAAAGTGAATTAGCAAAAAATACTTGTTATAATTGACACAACTCTCTCTTTTCAAACGTATTTTAAGAATGTTACAAAAACTGCATTTTTTTTCACCTGCACATTACTGTAAAAATCTGTCCTATTCTATCTGTTAGCAGTGGCGGGCCGTGCATTTCACCCGTAGGCCTTCAGTGAAGACCTACTTTGTCCGACTTGAATAAATACTCATAATACCATCATTTATGACACCACAAATAATATACAGAAACACATTTACACAGTACTGAGTGAGACTTGGACGACCTAGCTTCTCTTGAAAGGTCCGTCTTAAAAATGGCCTCGCAAGTGTATCTGCAATTAAATCCACACTTTACATTTTCGAACAGTCGCCAGTTACAACTTTCAGGTGTGTTGATTCCGCATTGTCTCGCCTCGATTATTGTAACTTTTTGGGCTTCCCATGTGCAGTATTAAAATGCAGCACTGACAGAGGCGAGAAGGTTCGATCATATGTCGAGCCAACTTGCATTGGCTCCCAGTCCGCTTGAAATGTGATTTCAACATTTTGCTACTTGCCTATAAAATATTATACAGCTTAAACACCAGTCTACCTTATTGCTTTAGTGGTACCATATGTTCCGTCCCGCAGCGTTGTTCACAAAGCGTTGCTCTTTTAGTGATCCTGAGAACCAAAAAGAAGTCCACAGGTTCTAGAGCGTTTTCTTGACTTCCAGTGCTCTGAAATGTCCTACCCATGGAAATAAAGCCACCACCTCAGGAGAAATGTTTACAACTCAACTTAAGACGTATTTGTTTACACTTGCATTTAGTTGAACGACATGTTGGCCTGTGAGACTGCCTCTTCTTCTGTCACTGTCTGGATTCTGCACCAATTGATCTGGACAAGATCTGAGGTGTCCCACCTCCTTGGAGGCGTTGCTATGGAGATTTCTGCGTTGAGCAACCGGGTCTGGTTTTGAGGAGGAACGCATCTCTGAAGGCGTCTTCTGCAGTGCTTTATTTTCTTACACATTACTTCAATTAACTTTGGATGGTACCATGTTATATGTTAATTGCACTTAAATGTTTCCCACTTGGCATCCATTACAACCTGGTCATCTTGTCTGTGGCCCCTTCACAAGGTTTCTTATTTTTCCCCAGATGTTTTCTTTGTTTGTTTTTCTTTGCAAGTCCTTACAAGAACACATTGGAATCTACTTAAGATGATTCTTGAATGTAAAATTGTTTGTGATGAAGTGATCACAACACATGCTGTACCTTTAATTTTATTGTATTTTTTGTACATGTAACATGTTCAAGTTGCTTTGCACAATCAGTCTTCGTGCGGTGGCACTTGAGCAGCCGTCTTTATACATTTGGTGACCAATGACTGTTTCCGGTAGCCACAGAGAAGCTGCTTCTTCAAATCAGTGTGGCTCAGGGTGACATTTCCTTCTTCTTTAACTCCATCTCAGTCTGCATTCGCATGGACTAAACATAGAAACATGTCATATTAATGGCAGAAAAGAAAACATAAGTCATGACTAAACTGACTATTTTTTATGCCCTTTCTGCCAAAATTCAATAGTTTAGTAGTGTGGGCCCTGGGGTGCCGAATGGGGAGATGGAACGGGGTGATAACGATTCTCAGAGCCCATGACTAACACGAGTGCAAATGTTTTGTTTTTCGATTTGCGGATTGGAGTGGTTGGGCACAAAGTTATTTAAAAATTTTACAGCTGCCCCCACCTCAGCCCCCTAAATCCCTGGCAGCACTCCTGTTACGTCCACACTGAAAAGAAAAAGAAAATGCAAGCCAATGTGCTGTTGAAAAAAATAATGTAAGGGCACCAGAATACAGTTATCATATCAAAAAGTGTTTGCTTTTCTGGACTAAAATATCAGGTGAACTTTAACACTTTAGTGTTGGACCACCAAAAAGTATTTCTCTAAAGACAGAAAACAAAATAGGATTTTCTATTTCTTGTTGTGGAAATAACCCAAAAACAAAAGGGATTTCAGTTGATGTAATTTACATAATCACATAGGGGTAAAGTAACCAAACATTAACTTTTGATTATTTGTAATTGTTTTTTTTTTCAATTGGATATAGGTTCTTGCTAGGTCATGTTCTGATGTGTCTATTATGAATATGTCAAACATCATTTGAAGCTGTGGGGCTAAAATGGACTGGGATTTCCAACTCTCTCCACTTTGACCAAAGCCCAAAACATCCCAAAAACATAATACTGCCACGACCGTGCCTCAAAGTGGATATGTATTAATTTCACTGTACCTCCAAGTCTTTGACGATGGCATGGTTAGGCCCATGGGTGACCATGAGAATGCTGCAAGCTTTGCAGATCATGCTGTGGCCCAGCTCAGTCTGGCCCGACTCCCAGAGTAAGACGCCTGCACGCATCATGGCCAAGCCCAACTGGGCGTTGTTGTGGGGATACAACTTCCTGTTGATGGAGGCAGGGGTATTAGTTAACCCAAACAGTGAACCCAATTCGTGTTTAACGGATTTTCTCCGTTTGTAACAATGTATATTCATTTGTGCTACATATTTTATGTTTAATACACTGCCAATGATCTGTTTATTCACACACACAGACACACGCACGCACCTCCCCCCCCCCCCCCCCCACACACACACACACGCACATGCACACAACTTCCTGCAAGACTCTTGAGGCCACAACCACCAACTGCACTGTTCATTCCTTCATCAAATACAGTAATCATATTTTCTTTGCCGTGGAAAAAGTTTTCCATTGTCTCAAATTATTTTTTTTTACTTAGGATCATCAAACACATGTAAATATGAGACTAAGTTCCATCCATCCATCCATCCATTATCTGTACCACTTCTTCTCACAAGGGTCACGGCGGGGTGCTGGAGCCTATCCCAGCTATCTTCGGGCAGTAGGCGGGGGACATCCTGAATTGGTTGCCAGCCAATCGCAGGGCACACAGAGACGAACAACTTTCCGCGCTCACACTCATACCTAGGGGCAATTTAGATGTCCATCAACCTGACATGCATGTTTTTGGAATGTGGGAGGAAACCGGAGTACCCGGAGGAAAGAGTTCCAGGTCCACAGTCACAAAATACTGATTCAGTGACAACAAAATGCTGTTGAAGTGGCCAACTCCAGTTCGTTGTCCCCAAAAACATAGGCAATTCATGATTTCTTCAGACTTGCCTGCTCCATTTACACGTGCAGGGAGCTTTGAATATTGTTTTTCCTTAATAAATATAATCATCATTTAGAACTGCATTTTGTTTAAGTTTGGTTATTTTAGTCAGACATCATACAAAATTTTAAAATATAGCTCGTTGTAAAAAATATCCATCAACGTTCTATTGTGGTTTCCATTAGGGTTGCAAGCGAGCTGGAGCCTAACCCAGATGACCTTGAGTGAGAGGTGAAGTACACTCTAGAACAGGGGTGGGCAAACATTTTGATTGGTGGGCCACAATGGGTTCTAAAATTTTCAGAGGGGCCGGACCAGGAGCAGATGGATGGAGCATTTTGGTCATCTCACCTCATCTGAGAAAAAAAATACATTTAATTTTAAATGAAAGTGAACAAAAGCATGACAACAAAATATGTCTTTGCTAAACTGCAGTATTTAGAAAATAAAACATTAACAAGGTTTATTCATTTAATTATTTTCAAGTTGGGCGGGCCGGATTATTACATTCAACGGGTCGCATGGGGCCCCCGGGCCGTAGTTTGCCCACGCCAGCTGTAGAACGATCGCCAGCCAGGCCCAATCCCACTCCAACTCATACCAATGGAGGATTTAGTCTTCAATTAAGCAACATGCATTTGGAAGGCGGAAGGAAGCCGACGCACCAGGCGAAAACTCATGCAAGCACAAGAAGAACATGCATACGCCACATATGTTTCAGAGCTGAGAAACCTCAGAACTGTATATTAAGCCATATTACTAGTTAATTAGTATACAACGTAGTACTAGATGTAGTAGATACTGCAGTGAAGTATGCCTTACGTGTATCCATCCACCAGCCTTTGAGCATACACTGCAGCCTCAGAGATCAACCGCAGGTGTGAAAGCACCTCGGTGGCGACACGGAGCACACGTAGTTTGTACAAATGAGTGTCACCCAGGACGTTTTCTTGCGTCTCCAAACACTCACCACACAGCTTCGCCACCTAAGAGCAGAAGAGGCCAGTTAGAGAGCATGGGCGTGTCCATATTGGCTGGTAATGAAATAAATTGAGAGGCTCACGTTCTACATATATCCTGTTAATCCATTTTATTTTCGAAGACCCAGTTGCGGTACGCCTGTTGCACCTTGTTAGTAGCGATGTTGTTTCCACCTGATCCCTGCTCTGCCCTTCACCTCAGTGCCAGGCCGTCTTTTGACTTTATAGTACTCTGCAGCCTTTCTTAAACTTAACTTGATTTTGAACCAACTTATTAATGGACCTTTGCCTCTGCCTGCCACCTGACAGATATGCAAATCTCACTCTGTCTTCTCATTTATTGACCTTGAAAATGAATTTGGAGTTTTGGTCCTTTATGTGATACATAACTTTATTTAGAGTTGTATTTGCGCATTTCACAGCTGGAGCTGGAAAAAAGCACTTTACCGTAGTACACCATGAAATAACAAGGGCGGCACCGTGGACGACTGGTTAGCACGATGACCTCACAGTGCAGAGGTCGTGGGTGTGATTCTGGCTCCGGCCTTCCTGTGTGGAGTTTGCGTGTTCTCCCCCCGTGCCTGCGAGGGCTTTCTCCAGGTATTCCAGTTTCTTCCCACATTTGAAAGACTGCATGACTGAACAGGTTGAATGAACACTCTAAAATTGTCCCAAGGTATGAGTGCGAGTGCGGTTGGTTGTTTGTCTTTGTGTGCCCTGCGAATGGCTGGCAACCAGTTCAGGGTGTATCCCATCTACTGCCCGAAGATGGAATCGGCACTTTCCGTGACCCTCATGAAGAAAAGCAGCTCAGATAATAGATGGATGGTTGGGTAAAAAACTAATTTAACAACAAAGACAGTAACATTCAGCTAAGTTCAGATCAGACTTCGACCAATCAGCATGCAGCAACGCTGATGGTACTCAGAGTCAAAAGTTGGTAAGTGGGTGTATGACGTCACGACGCATTTATGTCAAGACAGAGCATGTGCAAACCCAACGCAGCTTGGCTATTCCGATAGACATGATGCTTGTTCTGATTGGCAAAAGGAATATACCAACCCAGTAAATCAGAATAAAGTTTGTAATTTTTAATTCGATTGAAGTGTTTATATGGAGTATTTTCATTCTATTTGGTTATTTCGATATATTCTAATCAGAATACGTATGTAAACCTGGTGAGTATGTTGTCGTTGCATTGCACCCACCTTCGCTGTCCTCTTAGGAACACAATCAACCACTTGAGCACCTTTGCCATTAACATTTTCTTCCACTTTTTTCCTCTTTTGTCAATTAAAGACTTTCAACTTATCTTGTGGTATTGATTTGTGTATTTGGGTCCAAACTGATAATGTGACAGAAGCAGATGCACAGACAAGACGAAAGCAAGATGAAAACGTACCTCATGGAAATCTTTCTGAGAACGGTACTTCTCAATCTTTTCCAGACAATCTTCAGTAAATGCAATCACCTCTTTTAGCTTCTGAGCAGACGGCTATAAGGGACACACGAGCATGAGGCATACAAATTTTTTGTGACTCTTCCTGTTTGTGCAACCAAACTTGTAGAATCAAATATCCCCCTCGCCCCTTCTCACTTTGCTTTCTGCAGCGGCCATCATCAGGTCATCCTTCAGGTGCTGGCTGCAGTGCTGACACATGCACTCAAAGTGGTAACGTTCCATCAGCTTCTTCTTGCGGTCACCTGAAAGGTTGAGGAAGTCAACGTAGCTGACAGTCAACTCCTGACCCTCAGGAATTTTTCCTAAAGCCCGCAGCTCGATTCTGAAAGGGAAGACCAAACTACTGTGTTCATCATGTCAAAGAGGGAAAATGACAAAATCAAACAATGTACATACTGTATCACCTAAATAGTTTATCTCCACTGTGGATGTTTTCATCATTTGGGCTTTGTTTGTTACCTCTGCCAAGGCTAAGAGGTTTCATTTTTCTCTCCGTTAGTTGGCTGAATATCGGCTATGGATTTGGTGATTTACAGAAATGGGCACTTTGTCCTGGACAAATGCCCATTTTTGGGGCAGAGGACACAGGACGAGAAGTTTTAAAGGACTGATTAAGCAAGCCCGGAAAGTACGGCGTGCATGGAATCCAAAATTGCACTCAGAACAGAATGAAGTCTTGTAATGTAATGTTCTCTCTCTCTCTCTCTCTCTCTCTCTCTCTCTCTCTCTCTCTCAGTCTCTCTCTCTCTCTCTGTCTCTCTCTCGAGAGGAGAAGGTGTTCGCGCAACTCTGTGAAGAAGCAATTGAGAGCCAATAATTGTAATTTTTGTGCACATAGATTACTTAAATATGTGGCTGCCCTGGCCAGGACATTCTCACCTTGTGGGAGCAATAATAGCAACCCACACAAAGGGAAGTCTACTGGTGGACCTTGTTCTGGTGCTACCCCTAGCCCAAGAAGATTCAACCCAACCAGTCTGGAACCCCGCTACAGACTGTTTTGGCTGGGAGAAGGCTCGACCCTCGCATACTCACCCCACTCGCAAGCTACTCTTTGGCCCCAAACTCATTCGCTTACTCTCCCACATTCACTCATTCCTCACACTTCACTCTGGACAATTAAAGCACAACCTTTAGATTTTATGAACTGTCGTTCCGCTTAGTGTGACCGAACTGAAATGTCCTGAACAATTTGAGGTAAAGGAACTCTGCTACACACCTCCTCTGAGAATGGAGAGCCGAGGTCACAGCAGTTTGGCTGCAAAAGAAAGCGACAAATTAGACAGAGGCCACACTCTAAATCAGCTACATACTTCTCTATTTCGAAAATGTGAAGTGGTTGTATGAGATACATACTTTCCATGGTTGAGGGAAACAGAGCAGTTGGGCGAGCAGTCGTGGTTAACCAGACAAAAGTTGGGGAAAAGTCCCACACCGACAGCTTGCAGACCCTTCTGGTCCCTCATTGTGAATCCATTACACATAATCTGCACACACATAGAAGAAGCATGTCAAGATGAACGTGGTAATGCAGGACATAAAAGTGACGCATCTGATTGTTCAACGTTACAATGCCAAAAATATGCGAGATGTAGTCGACTGAGTGCTGTTTGCTTCCATGGGACCAATATGTCAGGAAACTCCGAACGTCGGTCTCAAGTTCTTTAAGGTTCTTTTCTGGCAGGTCAGACACGTGGTCCTCCAGCTGCTCCACTGAGATCAACTGACTGTCTGACACAATGCCAGTATCCTTGTGAAGGCGCCACAGCACACGAGCAGCAAGACTGGAGGCGAAATAAAAGCAGTGGGAGAGAATCATCAATTCTTAAAAACGCTTGTTTCATTCTGGCATTTGGTCCATGTTGAGACAATCAAAGACACTAGTGTCATCTCAAAGGGAGAACATGATGTTGCAGCACATGATCCACAAAACTGCTCCAATTAATATCACGACAAACCAAATAATTTCTTTTTGTAATTCTTCAGCCTCGGTCGACTGCCTTTGATGTGACTTTCAACAAACTTTGAATCTTCTTCAATCTGTCAAGGTTTGTCAAAGGAAAAGGCCTACTCACACTGGAATGACATCCATGAGATGATGACAGAAAAAAAATCGACAAATATAAATGATTTCCTTTTAAGAAACAGTTTTGAAATGTAGTCTAGCTCGATCCGTACAATTTTGGCTTTGAGATGCCACTGTTGGTGGTTGAGATCCATTTGTGCAAAAATAGAAAGTTAGAGGCCCGGATTTGAAGACCTTCTAGTTTGCTTTCTGGAACCCGTTGAGGTTGAGGAACACGAATTTCTACAAGATTGAATTTCTATTAACTAACCTATGCATCAGCTAATTCATTAAAAACGATTCTAGGCCATAAATATAAAACAAAATAAAAAAAATACATCAGTAACCAGAGCTGGGCACTTGACCCTTTTTTTTGCCAGTCAGTCGTACTTTTAGATCGCTTCAGCCTCCATGCCACTTCGGTGTGTGTACATGTGTGATAAGTAATTGTGAATTGCTTTTGTATGTTGTGTACAGGTTTGTCTACTGAAAAAATTAATAATCTAAAAAGTCTGTTGACATAAATAAAAACAAAAACAAGGCTGCAATCGTGGTTGACAAAGTTTCCCCATGAAACCTTTCGTCAAACGAACGCACTTGATCCAATCAACGGGGCTTGTTCACGAGCCTACGTGCACACTATGATGCGTTCTGGCTTGAACACAGTTTGGCTAGTAGGTGGCACAATTTCTCACTTAAACATAGTTTAAAGCAAAATGATATTCAAGCGAATACTGAGAAGGGTCCGGCTGCAGCCAGGGCGTTACTGTTAGAGCACAAGAACGCCCAGTGGGCGTTTCTGTCAGCGTTTAGTCGACCAATAAGAAGGATCCAGTTCAAACCGGGGTGTTCCCAATACGACAGTGTCGCGCCTTGGGCCTTGGTGATATGATTGACCTATTTTATGGCGTTAGAATAATGCCACAACTACGTGAGCATAATGTCAAATACCGCGTACAAGAACATGTTTTCTGCATACAAAAATGTGTTTCGTGTGTAAAAGTGGACTGGATGTCTTTCTTACCGAACATTTTCATTGGGCGCCTTGCCAACCTTCTTGATGGCTGCACATTCCTTCTTGTGCTCATTCCAGCATGCAACCTGGCAGGTGCGGTTGCAGTAGAAGGCAAACTGGCATTGGGCGCAGCGATGTAGCTGGGCCTGCTGACGGAAGCAGCTATGGCATACCTGCATGAACAAGCTGAGAGAGAGTAGAAGAATGAAATCTAGAAGCATTTTAGGGCCCATTATACCCAACGCATAAAATGAACCAAGATCCCTTTAGAGGATCTTCATTTTGAGATTCCACTGGCCAACAGTAAATTTTAATCAGAGATGCCTTTTGTGTCTCTAAGCGTATTTTTTTGTCAATGCCAGGCTTGGACAAAAGACAAAGACGCTGGGTTCAGAGTAAAAAGTAAACATTTATTTGAGGGCTGATGAGGAAATAAACACGCAATGAGATTATTCTAGCAATAAGAAGCTATGAAAACTTAAATCAATTGTTTCACTCTAGCAGGAAAACAAGACACACACACGACCACCCTTACCTTGCAGAACAGCAACGTGATGTGTTTTTATATATCCTATTCAGTATAATTTTCCATTGCACTAACTATTCTCTTATTTATCTAATTTATATATTTATCTGAATTATTGTTATATTGCACTGGAGAGGGGAGCTCTCTAATCTCGTTGCACACTTGAGCACAATGACAATAAAGGGATTTCTGATTCTGATTCTGATTCTGATTCTGAAGCTGTAAACTAACAAAATCTAGGCTTGACTGTCAACCTAAAAACTCACTCAACAGCCGAAACTCAAAATAGTCAAGGCTGTGTCAAATCTGTGGTGCACACATGGAACACACTGGCAAGGGACAAAGGGAGACATGGACCGAGAGTCAATCATTAAAAATAAAACAGGGTGTCACAAAACAAACACATTCAGCCTTGTGGACGCTTATTTGAAAATGTGTATTGTGTTGGGTTTTTTTTCCTAGCACATCAGAATTTTCCGGTTATTTTCATTCTTGTTTGAATTCCCTACCCTTTGTGTCTTGTCCAGGTGTTCCTCGTTGGCTCGTTAATTTGTTTGTATTCATGTCAGTTGCCATTGTCGTGTCATGAAGCCTTTGTCTTTCATCAAGCCAAGTTAAGTTTTGTTTGTTTGTTACTTTGATTCCTGTTAATTTGAATAGTATTTTTTTGATCCCCTTGTTTGCATTTTTTTTCCAAATTAAATACCACTTTAAGTTAGTCCTGCCTCACTTCATTTTAGCTCCTTCTACACTACAATCTGAACCTGACTGAATCTTAACTCATAAATATTACACAATGTGGGACTATATTGCATATTATTATTCATAATAATAACTGTGAAAAACTGTTTACTTACATCTCTGATTAAAAATTAGTAAAAATGTGATAGCCAGTGTTGTTGGGGTAAGGTTGGTGGTATTTGCCATGCTCTAATAACAAAAAAACATTTAGTTTTAATTTGTAGTTGGTTTAATCCAATTTTGTTCTCTCAGTGCAGCAATTTGATGAATAATTTTGGTTGTATTGCATTTATAGCTCACACAGTGAATTTATTGCCCTTTGTGAATACTTATAATACAATAGTATATAGCCATGATGATTTGCTTACCAATAGTAGAGAAAGAGTTTTACATTTGTCACTCACTTGTATTTTACTGTTGTCGTACTACTATTACTATCCGAACGTTACACAATTAATAAGTGCAAATCCAAAATAAAGTCAAATGCAGGTTCAAATGACACCTTGTCAGCCACTGCGTCTCGTTTTGTTGATGTCATGACAGTTGGAGAATTTAGAAATGAGCTCACATCCCAGACAAGGATGGTGGAGGAACCTGCAGTCCAAAAAACATGCTCACTGACAATTCTTGCTTGATTCTGTCTAAATGAACACCAATAGAATCCTACCTGTCAAAAACCACAGCAGCAAAGCTGGCCTCTGCAAAGACCACCTCCCCGGTACTGAGGTCTCTGTTGGCTCTTAGGCCGCGACCTTTCTGCCCAGTAAGAAACAGCTCAACACTTTCCATGTTCCCCACCGTCATTGTGCAGCCTAAACAAAACAAAAGGAGGCAGACAGGAAGAAAACAGTAGTGGAAGGTGGGTCGTGGCCTAGAAAAGCTTTTGGGAAGTGCAATAGGTTCCCACGGGATTACTCAGACACGTTAAGGGGCACTACCTCCTTGGCCCGACCCCTGCCAAAGCCAAAAATACATTCACTTCCTCTAAGGGGTGCGCCATGTCCCAAGTGTGGGAAGGACAACCAGCAGAGGGAGGTGAGAGGGTCTGAGGTGCCAAGGTGGGAGTCATTCCCTTGTTGGGTCGCCTCCCTTCTATTTATTTTTGTCTGGAGCAGCTGTCACCTTCAATCACTGGCTCATGAAAAGAGAGAGGCGCTGTCACTTTTTATTTCATGTGTGGTAAACAACCAATATGCGAGTAAGAAGTACTATATGTGGACGAGGGATTGATCCATCAGAAAAGTGTCATTGCCATTTGAAGCCATTTTGAAATAATACTGTTACAGAATTACAGATAGAGTGAGCAGCATTACACCAAAAAAATGTGATATAGACAGAGAGAACACGTATATTAAAAAACAATTAAGTGTAATTAATTTAATAAATATGAGAAAAAATGAATTTGAATTAATTTATTTATTTATTGGTAGTTGTAATTCAGACATTCCATTTAATTAACGACTGAACCCTTGGCTCTATTGAAGGAGAGAGTTCACTTTTTTTCAAACTTTTTTTTTTTAATAAATTAACAAATATCTTCGTTATGCCAGTGCCCAATTTGTATCGGTTGTCCCTATCACCAATATGGATTGGATGAAAACACTACATAGAATTGTAGCGTTTTAAATATTTAGTTTTACCCAAATGATTGGTCGGACACATCGCTACCAACTAGATTGGTCAAACATAACCAATTTTTGGTTCCATTTTGCGCGCTCACTCAACTTGTGACAACTGCGGCATTGTGCTATGTGATAAAAATATAAAGAGGTCTTTCTTTGCTGGCAGCATAAGGCACACATGTGTAATATTCATGTTATCTAGTCAGTATCTTGTTATGCCACACCTGAACCCTTGAGGTGGATGGATTTTCTTGGCAAAGGAGAAGTGCACACTAACACAGATTTAGACAGATTTGTGAATGATATATATATATATATAAATATATATATATATATATATATACATATACATATATATATATATATATATATATATATATATATATATATATATATTGTTGGAGTCGAGTCACCGTGGAAATGAGAAGTAGTTAGTAAATCAACCTTTAAAAGCCAAACTTACTCCAATGCGTGTTAGTTTTTTTGTGCTCAAGAAGAAAAGGGTCAAATAAAGACTCAACAACCGATTAGAGTTCCGATATTTAGTTTCTTCAATTTCTGGAGTTCAGGAAATAGTACAAAGACAGATATCTGGGCAGTTTTTTCTTAATCTCACGAGAAAGCTGCACTCGGGCGCGCACAGTCGAAAAATGCGCGCCATCTTTCAGCTTCAGTTTTTATAGGAGTTTTTTATGTCAAGGGTAATGTAGGTCGAATCGGTCGTCCTCACTCCCTCCCACGGCACGGGTCCACGTCCAAGGGAAGGTTTTCCCCAGGTTAGTCATCGTCTGGATAGTTAATGATGGTCGATTCCCGTCTGGTCTCGTAGACTGGCACGCCAAGGCTGGCCTTCTCCGGCGGGCCGTCCCTCCGTCTCTCCGCTGGCATTCTTCTATAATCTTGTCGGTGTGCATGTGTGCGCGTGTATGTGCAAGTGTATGTGTGTGTATGTGCATGTGTAGATGCAAGTGTATGTATATGTCTGTGTGTGTATGCGTATGTGCATGTGCTCCGATCTCCAATTGTTATGTCTTTCCGAATGTGTTTTTCCTTTGATAGCGTCTGTGTGAGTCCTCCAGTGCCCAATTTGGTATGTTACAGCCAATGTGGAGAATGTGCTTCGTCGTATTTGTCCATGAAGTGCTGTGAATGTGAGGGCAGCTCATGGAAATGCTATGTGCGCAAATCTATTCTCACTACTGAGAATTTCAAAAAAGTTCACACATTTAAACTAAGTACTATAAATTTAGCATATGAGAATAATAGAATAAATCAGTAAACATCAGAACTACAATCCCAGTCATTCTTGTTACCCGTGCTTCTAGTTTCATTTGATAAATGCATCTTGTTTCATCAATGTTTAAAATATTCAGTAAATATGAACCTGCTAACTTTAATTATCGACATTCTGTCCCGCATGTGCTTAAAATAATGCCAGTAATCGTAATAGAGTCCTTCAATATATATATATACATACATATATATTCATATATATATATACATATATATATATATATATATATATATGTCTATATATATACATATATATATAGACATATATATATACATATATATATATATAGACATATATAGTCAAGTCAATTTTATTTGTATAGCCCTTAATCACAGACAGTCTCAAAGGGCTTTACATAGCCACAATCGACATCCCCGATCTTAACCCCCAGGAGGGCAAGGAAAAACTCACAAAACCTCATAGTGAGAGAGAGAAAATGTCTTTCGAGCCTAGAGTACAGCTTCATAGAATTGAAATGTCAACCAATAAAACAGGAGGAGGTTGAATGTCGTGAACGTGAACAGGAGATCAAAATGACAAAAAAAAGGTAATTTCTGTAATTTTATTGATGTAATATATAGTAATACAGTACTTATATGTATCAGAAAAACAACTTCTTCATATTTCCTGATATTACAATGATAACATAGTGAAACATACAAGTTGAAAATCTGAAAGACATGAAGACTTTGGTCCATTTTAAAGTTTGAAATGCACAGGGGTGAAGATACATGTGTGGTCCTCGTTATGTTATAGACAAATATATTTAATTCATAACTGCGAGTCAGAACAAACTACATAGAAACTTATTACATTTTAATTAATATTTAAATTCAACCAAATGCCGTTTCTAGGCTTTTAAAGTGCAATTACAAGGACAGATTTAAGGCCACAAAATATATAGAGAATATTTTTTAATTTAATATATAAAGAGTAAAGACAGTTGGCAGACATTGTCTTTTCAAAATCAATGCTTAAAAAAAATGACTAATCTACTAAAAGTGTTGAACTACTGCACCATTAACTTGATACTAAATAAATGCAGCTTCGATAATAGATGTATACATGTAAAAATATAACATCTTTAAGACATAAAAAGTCAGGTAGGTCCACACTCGATGTATGACTGGATATATGCTCTGCTGCAATGGACTGTCTACACATCGTAGAAGTCAATGTGATCTCCTGATTTGTATTTGTCTTCCAGCAGCACCTTGATCATCTTAGCACACGAGGCCTCACATGTGAGCAGCTGGCCTTCATTAAACATGTCTGTAAAGGATTTCGTTAAGCTCAATTCCGCCGTTTCGGTCCTGGCTAACATCTGCATGTCTGTGTCCAAAGGACCTGGTTAGATGCAAAAAAAAGAAAAAAGAGAGAGAAAATACATTCACTGGTGCGTGTAACAAATGCAGAATATCTGCACATTAAGATGGCACGTTCTGTGTTGAGTGTCATTTCTTTTTTTTCAGTGGCCATATTAAATACAGTGGAACCAACGTGTGCAAGATTTGTTTTTCACAGTGCCAGGGCACATTTATTAATACACAATATGAAAGTTATAACTGACACAAATGCTGAGGTATAGGAATGCAATTTCCCAATTGCAAAGGCTGCAATTTAACAAAAAAAAACATTTTCATTGTTACCAAGGCTTTATTTATACTGTATACACTTCTGATTTTTGTCGAATTGACTTACGTTTACGGCACACTCAGAATTTTCTGAAGCCATTGTAGTGAATTCTTAAAAGACTGCATCTCTAAGTCTTTATTACAGTAAGGTTAACAACTCTAATTGAAGTTGATAAACTGTCTTTCATATTAATTCATGGTTTATTTGCCTAAAAGCCTAAATTATGAGGCCAAAATATATATATTTAATAAATATGATGTTTATGTCAGTAAAAAAAAAATTTTAAAAATGTTTTTCAAAACTGTATGTAAACAATTCCCCACCTGGAGCATAGTTGAGCACACGCAGGTCTGGCTCCTCTTCTGCCAGAACCTTGAACATCATGTCTCGGGCAGCCTTGCCAGTACAGTATAGCACCCAGGAGCGGAACGGCTTCAGGGCGCACAGTGAGGAGATGTTGATCACACAGCGGCGCAGACCTGACTGCTTTGGAAAGGCCTGCAGCACGCCGGCAGTAAGGCATAAAGCAGAGCTGATGTTCAAAGACAGGTAGGAGTCCACCTCAGCCATGTTTGTGAAGCTTTTGGAGAAACGGGACACGTCACCTAGTGTGGCTGAGAAGACAGAGTCAGTGAGTGATTAGAAAACCTTCCATCAATTCTCTCAAATTGCATGTCCTGTTGAAAGGATAAGTCAAATCCAACATTTCCTTTACAATAAAATGTTCAAAGCGCCCTTTCTGAAAAAGTTTGTGTTAGTGGAATATAATTATTTTTATCCATCTCAGGTGGCGGCCATTTTGTCTTGTACTGATACTTGATGTGGGCACTTGACCAAATTTAAAGGCAACCATGCCGACTATTCAGAGTCGAATAATTCTCCTTGCTCACGTTCATGTTACCAAGTGTTGATTTTCTAGACGTAGCGTTTCTGCCCGTAGTTCCATGTTTTCTTGCCTTAAGTAATGTCATTTGTTTATAGCCATTCGTCTCGTTTTACTAGTCACGCGTATTGGTACCCCCGTCTGAGGCAAGCGATTTTCGTAGATTTTTCTCCTTGCCTTTTGCAAGCGTTTTTTGTTCTGATTTTTTTCAGTCAGATGCTGCTTCCCAGAATTCCCACACTCCACCACACATATGCGACCACATATTGCGCTTAATAGTCACGTGCCGTACTCTAACTGGCATCGTAACAACCTTATTAAGACTCCAGGTCAATGCATTCAACAAAAAAAAGTATTGCATTGTAACAAAAATAATATTCATTATATTTAACATACATGGCAAATCAATTCACTTTTATATGTTTTTGTTAATAAAAAGTCAATCTTACAGTGTTTATTATTTAATAATTAATTTAAATAATACATAAATAAATATAGTAAAAAAATAAAGATAATATAAAAATAATGAATAAATAAAAACACAACTGCCATTATAAACCAGATATGTAAAGCAATAAATGTTGTTAATGATCTAGTCATTTATTTTGTTACGTGAGTAAATTTATTGTGAAATTAACTAACACTGGTCAACACATTTTTAAATCAGATATTATTATAACAATAATAGAACAGGTAATATATTTTTATGCATGAAGGGTAAGGTTCAGCAACAGGTGGATTTTTTTTTCCCTTTCCATCTTAGCATGTGATTCCACTGCCTCCAGAAGAAGTCTTAGTCTTGAGCAACAGCAGATGATATGAAGTGAGGGCGTCCAGATCATTTGGGTCATTTGTAGATAAAAGTGGACAACATCGCACCAAGGAATTCTTGGTTTATGGGCAAGATCATCAATACTATGCCAGACAAGCGTGGATTTGTTCGTCAGGTTCGCATAAAAACCAAGTCTTCCAAACTGGAGTGAGCCATTACTAAGCTCATCAAGTGGATTCCTAACAATACAGTAGGTGTACCGACGTGAATTGCGTTTCTCCGCAGCTCAACAGTGCCAGACTGAGCCTCTCCCCCACCACAACACCTTACATGAAAGGCTTTTGCTGGACATAATTTATGATTACGTAAAAAAGTTGAACAATGACATCATCATAGCAGTTGCCCCGTACAAAGTCATTTAGGTACTCAAAACAATCCCTGACTAAAATGTAACGTTTTCCAGTGTCCACAGTTTAAATATTTACTTAAGTAATGCAATGGGCATTGCATCATGCATTTATCTAAACCAGTATTAAAACTGTCTTTTGCACGTACATACTTTGTTTGTACATAGATACAGCTGAGACCCGTTATACAAGTTGAGTATTGTTGATAAAAAGCTACAAGTTTTAGATTCACCATGTCAGTACCAAACAAACATCTGCCCAACATGTTGGTGCTTACCAGCGTTATTAACGAGAACAACATGTTCAATGTCGGGTGAAAAAGCCTCTTTGGCGGCTCGGACGACCTTCTCCGGGGCTTCCATAAGGGACAGATCCAACACCACGCACCGAACTTCCAGGTCCGAGTCGGCCAGCTCTGCCTGAAGACTGCGCAGCCCATCACCGGATCGGGCTACCAGGACGAACACCGACTTGGGCTTCACCAGCTTGGCCATCTCCTTCGCAAGAGCCCGGCCAAAACCTCTGGAGGCGCCGGTGATGATGCAAAGAGCTCGGCCAAAATGCTCCATTCTCTCTGTGCAGGGCGATGCGATCGTGAAGTGAGGAGAACCAAACGATTTGTCATATCTTGCCACGCCGATTTCTAGCGCTTCTTCTTTCTTTCGGTAGGCGTGGCTCGCCAACGCTTGTTCCCCTATCGCCATCTCTCGGTTTCACGCTACTTTGCTACAGCTCATTTTCCAACGCCACAGGATATACGCTTTCGTATGGTGGTCAAAGCAATTACATGCATTTGTTCAATAGAAAGGGTGGGAAATGACAGCAAAATATGAATAGATCTCAGATTTATTTCACAATATGACTGGTTGTTAACCAGAGAGCAAAACGTCTTTTTTGTCTCCAAACCTATTTGTGTCAGGGTTCGCCGTTCGGCGAGGAGGAGGTGGACCCAGAAAGCGAGGAAGCAGGGGGAAGGGTAAACTAAAGGGAATTTATTAAATTAATCTCACGAGGACAAACAACGTGGCGTGGACAAACAAACGTGGCAGGGTGCAAAATAACAAAGACGCAACCAAAACGTGACTAACAGAAAAGGAAGACGAGGAACAAAAGCCGGGGGCAAAACGCTGAGGGGCGTGACGGGAACGAGGACGTGAACAAGAGCTTGAGCTTGACAGGAGCCAACGTGGTCATGGACGTCCATAGAGTGCGGTAGTGATGGGTCCAGCGACACTGAGACGTCGATGCGCGCGCCGAGCTTCCAGGGCAAACCCCGTGTCGGTGCGCGTACCGCTTTAAGAAAGTCACGTGACCACTACCGGAATCGTGTCGACACGGCGGTCGCGCGCCAAACTGTGTTCATAGGGACGCGCATCTGTCAACAGGATGGACGCTCAAAACAAGCATCGAGTTATTGGCGCATTACTTTGCGTTAAATATCCACAAGATGGAAGACGTCACTGTTGATGCGCACTCAGAGGTGCAGCGCTATATGTCAGCAGGACACGTTGCACGTACGGAAGACTCGCTCTTATACTGGAAGCCCATGGAGGCAACGTTCCCTCACCTATTTATATTAGCCACACAGGCGTTGTGCACACCGGCCTCTTCAGTGCCTTGTGAGAGGATCTTCTCAAAGGCGGGGGAAATTGCCTCAAAAAAAGAAATAGACTGAATAACAAAACGCTGGAGAAACTAATTTTTTTTAATAATAATGAGTCCATTGTCATTCACAACACTATTATTTGGGCATTCAGACAGATGTTCACTTAATTTATCAACTGCGTCTCGAATATCAAAGATTTTTTTTATGAAATTGCATGTATGTAAAAATAATGTGAAAGGAAATGCCTAATCAGAATGAGAAATCCCTTTGTCATTGTACTCAAGTGTGGAACGAGATTAGAGAGCTCCTCTCTCCAGTGCAATACAACAATAATTCAGTTAAATATATAAATTAGATAAATAAGAGAATAAATAGTGCGATGGAACGTAATACGAAATAGGATATATAAAAACACATCACGTCGCTAATCAATGGAATTGGATAAAATTAGTTTGACAGATCAGTGTCAGATGACCCTGTCAAATGTTTCCTGCAAGTCCACCAGGTGTCAGTATTCAGCAACACAGTGTCAACACAGTGTCAATACATTGTGCCACTGTGTCGAAACGATACAGGATGCCTCATCTACCCATCACTAGAGTGCGGCATCAATCGCATAGGGCAGGCGTAGCAGGGGCAATGTTCCGACAATGGGTTGTCGGAGTGAGGCGTTTAAATAGTCCAGTCAATAGGGGAGCAGATGGGAATCAGGTGTGTTGATGATAACGGGGAACAGGTGCGTGGCTGGTGAGACAGAGTGCTGAGGGGAAACGCCCCACTCAGCTGACAAAACAAAAACAAAGTGCACATGGCAGGGAGGTGACAAAAACAATAACAAAAGCGCATGCAGACGAAAACAATGACAAAACCCCTGTCATGCCCGACGCGGATCATGACAATTTGGATGCTCATTTAAAAATAAGTCTTTATCTTTTATTGTAATACATCGTGTTTTTTTAGACATTTAAATAAATAGTTTTGTTGTTTAAAAGCATATCCAAATTCTCAGATTTAATTTTTTAACTTTATTAGATTTTTAACAAACAATATGGAAGTATCACAAATTCAGTTAAAAAAATTAAGCCGTCGTTCATCAAAGATTATATTAATCAAATTTGCTGATAGATACATTGTGATATCAATATTGGATAATATTACATAACAATGGATTTATATATATATATATATATATATATATATATATATATATATACATATATATATATACATATATATATGTATGTATATATATATATATATATATATATATATATATATATATATATATATATATATATATATATATATATATATATATATATATATATATACATATATATATACATATATATATATATATATGCAACTCCCTCTTGGCCAGGTGTTCATCAGGCCACGATAAGAGGCACCTGGGGAGGAAGTTCACTCTCACACGCATGCTCGCACACACACACACACCCCAGACACGCCCACTCATTGTACTGTCACATGACCTCCTATCACCTCTTGGTGAGTATGCTTTCTTTTTCCACCATACTACAATAAAGTGCAATTGCACATCCACTCCAGTAGTTGGCAGTGGCGCTCTCATTGCCCATTGTGCGCAGTGAGTATTAACTCTACGGTGTAGGTGTGTTTTGCAATGAAAATGCTATTATTCATAGTTGCGGCAGAGAGTGGGTGGTGGGGTCGGGGCGCAAATTGTTTTCTTCTTGCTGGGGGGGAATGTAACAGAAAATAATTGAGAAGTACTGGTCTAGTCTATGAAGCGTTAATTCTGAAATTGCATCTAATTTCATTGCGTTAGTGTTACTAGCGTTAATTGTATTGCTTTCTTGTGTTATATAGAATATACATTCATCCATCCATTATCTGTACCGCCTTAGATGGGGAGGAGCAACGGCGTGGCTCAGGATGCCACCCGGACGCCTCCCTGGTGAGGTGTTCCGGGCTTTTCCCACTGGCAGGAGGCCCCGAGGACAGCCCAAGCCACGCTGGAGGGACTATGTCTCCCAGCTGGCTTGGGAACGCTTCGAGATCCCCTAGGAGGAGCCGGACGATGCTGCTGGGAAGAGGAAGTCTGGGCCTCCTTGCTCAAGCTGCTGCCCCCGCGACTCGACCTTGGAAGAGAATGATTGAATGAATTTTAAATGGGAGATTATGCATAAATTTGGCATCAAGGTTAGCACTCACTGATACAAATTTACACTTCTATCAGTTAATTGTACATCATAAAACTTCTCCAAATCACATTTAAAGATCAAGAAAAACAGGAACACACTGCTTAAATTGAGACAAAACGTAACAACCTCATCCGCATACAATAAAATGTGATGATCTCCATTCCTTAATCAGATGGGCATTAAGAATCATCTTTTCAGCATTATTTTCTTGAGTCCTTTACATCCCTACTTCATCATATCCTATGCCAAGGGGAAGTTAGATCCTATCCAATCCTATCCCAGCTGTATTATAGTGAGTGGCGGTGTCCTGATGACCAGCCAATCACATTACAGTACTCACACAGAGAAAAATGACAACCATTCTTTCTTTTGGGCAATTTAGAAAGTTCAAAATACAAGGGGAGAAATCTAGATTACTAAATCTTGCAGTAATAAACACAGGGTGCATGACACATAATGAACACAATGCAAACATGATTTTATTTTGCAGATACATTTGAATAGTTTTCCATCCAACAGTCTTTAAAATGTTTGCCTCCCATATTGTATTCATTTGTCTTCATATCTATAAGGAGTCATATTGATTTAAAATGTCAATGTCCGCACATGCATTTTAAATAAAGTCATATTAAGTAATAATAATATGCATTAGCAGCATAATATACAGCCTTTAAGAATGCTACAATCAACAGTACTTTAAGTAATAATAATAATAATTGGTGAAAAAAAAAACATTGTTATAATACTCAATATGGTCGGACACTGTTATAGTCTGCAGTCTGCTTTTTTGGGGGAGTGTTTTTGGCTATGTTTTAAAAATACAGTACTTTCACCTCAATGATCTAATTGCTCACATGAATACACACACACACACACACACACGCACACACCCACTCACACAAATCCTTGCACAAAGATAATATGATATTGCATTAATGAGCATTCATTCATTCACGTAATAAATATAGAAACTAAAAACACCAGTCGTAAACTATGCAATTAAAGCAAACAGTCTGTTATTTTGGATGGAAGAGGAATGTATTAAATTCATCATTGTTGAACAAGATAAAAATCAATGGTAGAGTGTAATCAAAGCAACACCTCTCGAAACAAAACAGCATCAGTTGCACTTGTTCAAAAGCTGGAGCAGCCACTGATGAAGCACTACATGCTTGATTCATTGTGACCACGTTTATCATTTTCCAAATCACTATCCTGTGAAATGAGCTTATAAGGTTTCTTCCTCTCTTTCTCCTCCAGCACGGAGTTTCCCATCTCCACATCCTTGCTGCGAAGCTCGTGCCGAGAGAGGAACTCGATGATGCCTGCTCCGATTGAATCCCCCAAAACGTTGGTGGTGGTACGCAGGCGGTCGCTATTACACAAAAGAAAGAGGATGTCAGTCATTGTTGACAACACAGATTCTACATGAACATTATATATTTAAAAAAATCAAAATAAAACAACATGGTTTAATCATTGTTATCAATTACCCAGTTTTAAGTCTGATTTACAAACATAAACTGCCCTCTGTTGTTTCATATCAATGTAAATATTGTTCGATATTATTCTGCTCTACGATGCTCTATAAAAAGGATACCTGTTCATATTTGGACCATCCTAGTCAAGGAGACAGGGATTTTTCCACATTGCCCCAGTTAACTGAGAAGGGTCTTCTAATTGGAATTATTAATTTGGGAAACCTAATTATGTTTCTATGTTAAAACTCACTCCAGAAAATATTCAACACAAAGGGAAAGATGTAGAGCAGGACTTCAGGGAGAATGGAAAAGTGTGTCACTAGGTGGTAGTAGAGATGGGGATACTTTTGGCCTTTCAAATGACAAAGATGATTCATGTCCGCATATGAATGCAGTCACTGCTCTTGACTGTGTCACATGGTTACATTTTTTAATGCGCACGATACTCACAGGAACCAATCGACTGCAATGATCAGCGTGATGTCATCAGTAGGAAGTCCAACAGAGGTCAATACAATCACCATAGTGACCAGGCCTGCTTGTGGGATCCCAGCAGCTCCAATACTAGCTGCAGTTGCTGTGATACTTGATAAAAGGACAGACAATTAATTTGTGTATATTTATAATTATTGACCATCTTCCTTTGTTCATTCTTACCTAATGGTAATGATCTGACCAAAGTTCATCTCCATGTTGTTGACTTGGGCAATGAAAATGGCCGCCAACGCTTCATAGAGCGCAGTGCCATCCATGTTGATGGTGGCACCCACAGGTAACACAAAGCGAGTAATTCGCTTGTCTATTTTGTTGTTCTCCTCAAGACATTTGAATGTGACAGGGAGGGTGGCTGAGCTGATTGATGACAGCACGGAAATGAGACACGTTGGCATCAAAGCAGACTTTAGTCAGGAATATTACAGCTCATGACAATGAATTTGAAGCCAAATGTTAGATTCAGGTCTCACCTGGAAGAGGTGCCCAACGCAGTGACCAGAGCTTGCAGAAGCCCCGCAATGAAAATGAAAGGGTTCTGCCGAGTGATGACAAAATAGAGAGTGGGAAGAATAAGAATGGCATGTATCATTAGACCAATGATAACCGTGATGGTATACATGCCCAACTGGCCACCCATTTGTGTTAGATCATCCATCTCCACTATTTTTCCCGCAATGAGGAACAGGATACCGATAGGAGCATACCTGACAGCAGAAGGAGGTAAAGGTAAGAGAAATGTGGTTGAAACGCAGGAAGTGAAAATGTAAGTCCTACCACATGATGAGAGCAACCAGCTGCATGATCGCTTCATTGAGACTGTCAAAGAAATCCCTCAGGAGTTGTCCTTGCTCCTTCATGTTGCCGATTATCAGCCCGAAGCACATAGAGAAGACCACCAACCCGAGGGCATTTACTCCGTTCACCTGACCAGGGACTGGTATCACTTCCTCTCGGGTGATCTCCATGACTTCCTGGGTGCCATTGGTTGTATTAAAGAGGGTGTCGTTCACTGTCATGGTCACGTGAATGACTCGTTTTCCATATTTGGTTTTGTACTGGACAAAGAAATGATGAAGGAGCTTGGTTAGGAAGGCAAGATGACCACAGTCAACACATTTGTACATGTTACAATGTCATAATTAAATGCATTATAAACCCATCCATCCAACCATTTTCTTACAGACACAACTAGCATTGACATACAGTGCTGTGAAAAAGTGACTGATGTCTGATGGGTTTTTTTTTTTTTGCATATGTATCACATTAAAATGCGTTGGATCAACAAGCTAATTTAATTATCTCACAAAAACAACCCAAGTAAATTAAAATTCAGTTACTGATCCGACCCTATCTACCTCTATTCGAAAAGTAATTGCAGTTTGGGAAAGATGAGTTAAATTGAAATGGTCCCACCTAGGTCTGATTACCAGCAGATTTGCTCAATGTGACATTTTTTTAAAGAGTACCTATCAGATAAACTGAAGTAGGATACAAGATTTAAAAAATAAATGCATCATGACACAACCTGAAGAAAGTCAAGGTCAAAAGCAAAACAAAGTGATTGAAATCAGTCTGGGAAGATTACAAAGCCATTTTCGAGGATGCGTGACTCAAGTGAACCACAGTCATTATCCACAAGTGGAGATAACTGGGAACAGCGGTAAACCTTCCCAGATGTAGACAGCCACCCAAAATGATTTCAAGAGTGCAATGATGACTCATCTATGGCACCACAAAAGAACCCGGAATGGTATGTAAACAATTGCAGGCCTTACTGGTCTCATTCAGCGTTCATGACTCCAATTAATAAAATCATCCTTTTGAAACGCCATTTTATATTTACTTGGGTGGTCTTTGTCAGATGTTTAAATTGGTTTGATGTCACTTTGTAAAATATATTTTGGTCCTGAGAAATAACTCACCCATCTAGAAATAGCTGCAAGATGTATTATTTTGTTGAAGTCCAACTCGTTAGACGTGACAATGCTTGTGTTATTATAATGTGAAGCGTAATACTTGTGGTGGGTACCCAACAGCAGTAGTGCGAATGCTTATTTCTTGACAAATACAAATCATTGTCAGCTAAAAAGGATTTTAATATACGCATGCATACTGAATAAAAACAGCTTACTTCAATGTAACATTATCAAATCAGTGGCTAACCTGTTGTGTGCAGGCTTGCACCAAGTTTGGCGGAAACATATTTCTGAAAATACAGTCAGTTAGAGATAGTTGAGCTAAGTAATATTGTTTCATTCACCGTCTAAATAATTGACTTTCTTATTTAATTGCAAGCTACCTGATCAGATCCAAAAAGGCATCCGCAGGACTGACTTGCTCTATCATCTGTTGCTTTCCAAACTCATCTTTAGAGCCTTTTCCGGGGTGGATGATCAGGACAATGAGGATACCAATGAAGACTGCAATAAAGGTAGTGGTCATGTAGTAAATGACAGCTCTCATGCCCATTTTTCCCGAAGCTTTGCTGTCCAATGCTGCCATTCCTAATACACACAAGGGTGGAAAAACAATACAGTATTTAAGTATCTGAACATGAAAGCTCCACATAACCCATACAAACAAAATACTTTGAGATAATACCATTCTGAAAGGCTCAAAGCTGTCAAAGATTTCAACTCTCCAGGGAAATCTACTTAATCATACGAGTTCATGATTTTGATGGATGCAAACAAAAAGAAAGCACGACTTAAAGGAGGAAGTGAACCAAAAGGGCCAATTTTTCACTAGCAAGCTCAGTTTGTGTATTTTTCTATTAGGAAACTGAAATTAGTTATCATTTTCTTTTTCATCTATTAATTTTGGAGGAAATAGAGTACTTGAAAAATGCCTACTTTTAATGAGGAATATGGCCACACTCCCCTCCGCTCTCTCCATGTTTCAGTCGGAGTCATTGAAGGGACCGATTACAAACTCTCCATTGGAAATTCATTGTACTTTCCTTGCTTGTAACGTCCAAAAACGGTGATCAATTGGCACCAAAATTCATTTGAACATCCCTACCTATGACCACTTCAACATATCAAAAGGATTATCCTCGCCGTGGCTGATTTATATGACAATGAGGAGCTGTAGAAGTGAGCAGAGCTACATAGATTAGGCTGTTAGGACGTGGCACACTGCTTCTTTGCTGATCACGGTGAGGATGTGCACAACATATTTACAGAGACTAAAGTGGGAATAAGTAGACGTGCACAGTTTTTTGAATGAGGATTGGCCCCAGTTTTTCGACCTACAGCACGGCGTCCAATTTGAGACCCTCCGAGTGTCCGCACAAAATAGACTTACGGCTTCTCTCTTCTCTACGCATACAAAACGCTGTTTCACACTCGCGATGCAGGCGAGACAATTGTGCCATAATTCCTAACCAATCAGGAGTCGGACACTAGGGCTGTTTCTGATTGGCTGTTTACAGTCCAATCGTAACTCAGAGGTGGGGTAAAAAAAACTACAATATAAATTTATTTTACAGCGCATTTCACAACAGCTGGAGCTGTAACAAAGCGCTTTCCTTATGGTGTCATATAAATAGGAATAGAATGGCGTGGCGCTATTGCAAAACCATCTCATGATGAAGACGCAAATGCACAACTCCGAGTTCCCGTTCTCAGAACGGCGCATTCCTGTTAAGAAACGGGAACGCCCATTTGTGGCTGCAGCTGGACCATACGCGTATGCCACTTAACGTTTCAAAGCAGCCACACTTGGCAGTGGGTCCTTATCAATTGAACATTTTATTCACTGAACATTGACGCTCCCGAAGCGGGCATTTTCGAACTGATGTAATTTTTCCTGGCAAATATAAGTGCTAATATTAAGCTCATCCAAGTGTCAACAAAGATTTTTTTATCTGCAACTGAACAGTAATATGCTCATTGTAATCCACTAGCGGAGTTAGGTTTTTTTCCTTGTGGGTAGATATCTCATGGGGTCTGCACAAAAACATTCCTATTATTATTTTTTTTTTTTTAATTATTTATTTATTTATTTATTTTACAAACCCCTCAAATATGATGTTGGGAAATGTGGAAAATAAATTCCTGGAAAAAAATTGGAAAATACCCATGAATCACTTGTCTGATCTGCCACCTAGAAGGGTCCAACCATATTTGAGGGGGATTGTCAGTGTCCCTGGTGCCCCACCTAGCTCCGCCGGTGTTTTAATCTAACCACAGCCTCACTTTAAAGTGAAACGCGTGGCAAAAGAAAGAGTGGCAAGCATGACTATAAGAAGACTGAGACCTTGTTCACTACACAGAACTCTACCAGCCCAGATTTGTTGAACCAAAATGTCCCGTCCATAGGATGAAGGTGATCACTCTGCTCTTAAGCTTGGCGAAAACCATACTGCCATTCTGCTACAATACACCGGTCGAATCAAATTACAGTATGAGACTGAAATGATCTAAGGTTCACTAAGACATACAGCTTTAATGTGTTAAACTTCAATGGCAAACAACACAATACGAATTAAAATACTAATGAATGACTTTCAACATCAGTACCATTTTACAAAATCAAATTAACATTCTTTTATAGCAATCAAATATAGTCTTATACAGCTTTAGTTTATAAACAAATAGTCAAAGTTTTAGAACAGCAGTGATGTGCAGGTTGATTTGCAAAATACAGCAGTTGTGCAATTTAATGCGAGTCAAAAATTGTAATGTCCTTTTTTGCAATTTAGCAGTCGGATGGCCTGGAGGACGAATCTATTTTGGAACCTGACAGTCGTGCAGCCAATGCTGTGGAACCTCTTTCCACAAGCCAGCAGGGACAACAGACTATTGAGGGGTGTGAGGAGTCACTCCTGAAATTCAACGCTTCTGTGCCATGTCCTGAATGGAGGGGGGAGAAGTCCAAATGATCTTCTCTTCACAATATTCCTGTTGCTATACACCACACGGAGGTGCAGTTGGTCAGTTTACTCTCTATGGTGCTTCTGGAGAATGTGGTGAGGATGGGCATGAGCCAAGTGGACTTTCCTCAGTCAAAGTCACTGCTGTAATGATGGAGTGATGTAATATTTGCAGACCAGGAGAACTTATCTGTGATGTGCACACCTACAAACTTTGTACTGGTGATCACTTTCGCAGATTTTTATTTTTTTTTTAATGAGAAGTAGGATGCTGCTTGACCTCCTCCCTGACCTGTGGACACATTCATTTATCACCAACCATAGTGAACAGCAGTGGGCTCAGGACACATCCCTGGCCTGTGCTGACACTGGAGATGTTCTGTAAAGCCTGCAATGCCTGAGGTCTGTTTATGCTGAAGTCCAGGGCTTCCCGTTTTTGTCGAATGATAATAAATGCTGAACTGAAGTGGAGCGTTTTGACTGTTAGGCAAACTGAAAGAGGTTGAGCTCGAGAGGCAGATTGGAGATGATGTGCTCCTTCACTAGATTCTGAAAATATTTCATTGGAGTGTGACAGGACGGTAATCATTCAGTGACATTAACTGAGGGATATTTTTGCACCGGGATGATGGTGGCACTCTTGAAACAGAATGGCTTTATGACTTGTCTGTTAGAACACAAGTCAGCTTCTCTGCACATTCCCTTAGCACCTGTCGTGGTATTTTATCGTGTACATAACACCGCAAAGTATACCCCCAAATAATGACCTCTGCCAAGCCTCAGTTAGTGTGTAATGGACTTGAACAAATGAACTTCTCTTACAAGATAGACATGCAAGTCCGTGCACTGTAGAAGCAACGATCTGCGTGTTGACAAATAAACTTCCCCACGAACGAGTAGCGTTTTAACTGAGGAGGGAAATGAGGAGTCGCTTAAGCGTGCTAATCGCTAAAGTGAAATACAGAGTCGGGAAAGACTCAAAATAAGTGCTTAGGTGTAGAGTTTTAACAGAAGTCTGGCTAGAACTGCGTTGGGGTGGCGAGCCAGCAGAACTATTGTATTTCAATGAATATGTATCTGGACATAAAATAAGACGACGTCTACATTCGCAATTTAGCAAACGCTCTCAGACTGGAACACGTAAATGGCTGACGTCATCATGACAAAGAGGTGCAATGTCAAACGTGTATTAGATATTCATGATCTCATCAATAATACTTTGGGAATTGTGCAGTCTAGTCCAAAGTTTACACGTGTGTGATGGCGATCTTGTAATATGTTCAATGAACATGGCGGCCAGTTGTATTATTTCTAAAATCGTTTTTAAAGTTATTATAAATGTACATGAAAAAGTTGTAAAATTAATTCTAGACAAAATATTAACTTTTTACTGCTGAAAATGGCATACATTTGTGAAGCATCCCTTGAACGTATCCCTCTTCAGAGGAGATCACTACAAGTTATTGTCGCTGAATGATAAAAACGATTAATGTCCATAAAATATAAACTGTTGAGGTGATGGTACAGATGCCCACATGTATTTTGGTGACGATTGATCTCAGTTTTCTGATGTTAAGCAACGTTAACCATTTTTCTACAGTGAGCGTCTATGGAGGCTCAATGTCCATAAAATCCAAAATATCAGGGAGATCAAGATGATCATTTTCAGAGGTTGAAGTGGATCTAAGTGTAGATGACCACATCTGTTTTGAAGATTAATCGCAGTTTTTGAACATTAAAAGCTGTATCTCACTGAGTGGCTAATGTTTGCAAGTATGTATGCACTAATGTTATTTTTTCGCCAGGGTTGAAACTGTTCGAAACCATTAAAACTGTTTGGAAAGTCTGCCGAACGTCTTTGCAGCTGTTTGCAACATTGAACGAACTCTGACATTAAGCTTTTTTATACACTAATGGCATGTATTTTAGACTGTCCCAAAATTGGGACAGTAGCAGTCAATATAGTCAACCATAGCCAATATAAAACCTGTGTATACCATTGTTGAAATGTTATAATTGTGCACATTTTGCTCTTGTTATACACTAATAAAAATAAATAAATAATAAAAACTGTGTGATCTATATCCTTGCTGCTGTAACACCTCAAATTTCCCCATTGTGGGACTAATAAAGGACATCTTTATCTTTATCTTTATCTTTAACATAGCCCTTTCATAGATATGCAGATTCCACATAATTATTCAAAATTCACCAAATTATTATTATTAATTGTTTGCTTGTTTATCACCGGACAGATTTAAGACCAAGACTGTTATTTTTACCTGTTATTAGACTGGAAACCAGTAAGGGTAGAACAAGCATCTGCAGCATCCTCATCAGTAGTTCTCCAGGGAATGAGAAGTACTTCACCTCTCGATAGGACATCTTGTAAGGACGCAATGCAAATCCCAGAATAATTCCTTTAAAGATATTGAAGGCGTAGGACGGTGAGTCTGTATCATATGACTGATTAAATGCATTCTCTTGACTTTTCTAGTTTGATGAGGTATACGTACCAACAATAACTGCACCAACCGTGAATAGAACGAAGGCATTCTTTTTTAGGAAAGTCTGGATGTCCTCTTTGGAGATCTCCTCCACTTTCCTCTTGGCCTTCATGGTGCGTATGTGGATACCTTCTCTAAAACGTTGCATCCTGCTGCAGTGAACCACAAATTTACAGTCGGTGATATTAGTGAGTGGATCTGAATAGTGCATTTATTGAATATTTAATTATATTGGCACACACAATTTTTTAGTGGTACTCGGGCGCCGTTTAGGAGCAAATACTTCCTAACCCGATGCAGGGCAAAAATGACATTTTAAATATAGTCAAGACATGTGCATATGAATCAACACTGTATTTTCACTAGCATTTATCCATCCATTATCTGTTTCGTGAGTCACTGATGGTGTAGTGGTACACTCGCCCGAGTTGTGTGCGGGCAGCGTGGGTTCAGTTCCCACTCAGTGACGGTGTCTATGTCTGCCCTGTGACTGGCTGGCGACCAGTTCAGGGTGTGGCGCGTCTTTCGCCCATAGTCAGCTGGGATAGGCTCCAGCACCCTCCCGCAACCCTGTACAGGATACGCGGTGTGGATAATGACATGACATGACATCTGTTTGGTTTCTCTCACAAAGGTCGCAGGCACACTGGAGCCTACCCCAGCTATCTTCGGGCAGTAGGCGAGGCATCCTGAACAGGTTGCCAGCCAGTCCTGGGCACAGAAAGACACTCACACCTCGGGATAATTTGGAGTGTTCAATTAACCAACAATTTTGTTTATAATGTGGGAGGAAACCAGCGTACCCACGCAGGTAAGGGGAAAACATGCATACTCCACACAGAAGGGTCAGAGCCAGAATCAAACCCAGGACCTCTGCTCTCTGAGGGCATCGTGCTAACCAGTCATCCACCGTGCCGCAGCACTAACATTCAATCAGTCAAAAACAAAATACTTGTTGTGAAATAATTGTTTGCACCACTTAATATCTGCCTTACAGAGTTTTGCCGTAATAGACTATGTGGAGGGGGATCACACTATGGAAGTTGATTGGCAACAAGGGCAGGGCAGTAGCTGTTCAGAAAAATCAACAAATTGTCCTGAAATTCACGATGACCAAGCACCCCCCTGTTCGTTTGTTAAGTTTGTTGATTAAATGCTTAACCGTGCTGCAACAACATCACACACTTACAATACAGAGACGACACAATACTATCCTATACTATCCTATCCCATCCCCTGCCTGTTTTCTGACCTCTTCCTGCTGCCACACACCTGATTCAAATGATCAGGATGCTTTCAGGCTTCTCCAAAGCTTGTTGATGTGCTGATCAATTAATTCGGGTGTGGCGGAGTGGGGAGAGATCTAAAACAGGCAGGATTCGGCTCTCGGGGAACCTCAAGCTCCCTACCCATGCACTCATCCCTTTGAAGGAAATGTCACATTTACAGTATTGACAAGTTAACTTATTGAAAAATAACAAGAAACCCGCTGCGTCATACCCTCTTACCCTAGCTCTCAAATTGAAACAGATTATTCTGTTATTTAATTCTAATGCCTAGATAGATAGATAGATAGATAGATAGATAGATAGATAGATAGATAGATAGATAGATAGATAGATAGATAGATAGATAGATAGATAGATAGATAGATAGATAGATAGATAGATAGATAGATAGATAGATAGATAGATAGATAGATAGATAGATAGATAGATAGATAGATAGATAGATAGATAGATAGATAGATAGATAGATAGATAATACACCCACACACACACACACACAATACTCAAGATTCATAAGCACCTTAAGCAAAATTAACAACATGTAAGACAGTTATTTTAGTGCACATGACATATGACAGTTGTCACATACCTCTGAAAATTTGCTGCTTGGTTCTTCTTAGCCGAGGATTACCTTGCAGGTATGCTGAGAGAAACCGTTTGGGTCCTAATAGGAACAGTGTGGTTAACTGCAGAACACAGAATATGAGGAGAGATAGTGCTCTACTACTCATATGATAATTGGGAAGAGAGAGAGCAAAAGGGACAGGGCAGGAGACCAAAGAAGATAAATTAGAAAGGGATTCTTCTATTGGTCGCTTATCCCGATGACATGCTCTTAAGCAAAACTGACAGTTATGTCATCTACCTGATGTAGCCGTTTTTACAATGGAAAATAAAACACAGTTTTAAAGGATACACATCGGCTCACTGGGGACATGTTATACTTTGAGCCTTTTCCACAGAGAATCTGTCACGCCACAATTAGCAAAAAAAAAAAAAAAGTAGAGCTTCTGCTATTATGACCACACTGTATGAAAAAATAGCCCGAGACAAAGTAGATCATAATTAGAGAAGAATACCCCTAAAATCAGATAGCGTTGCTATTTGCTTTCCAATATCGAAAATTGGGTTCACACATAAAAACAGTAACCTTTCAACAACATGAGTGGTGCAGGTATTTGATTCTGTGCGAAATTATACTTTAGATTTTCAAAATATGTATTTTTTTTTAATAATTCGGTTCAACCACAGTTCAAAAGCAATGTCTGGTATTTGTTGGTTAATTTTTGTAAAATGTTCGTTTGCCATTACTTTTTTAGATTGAAGTTATTGCAGTGACCACTGTGGGTTTTTCTTTTATTAACAGAGCGGTACCAACAATTTTGTCCATGAGTATGTATGCAATATTTTCTGTATATTTAAAATAGTGCATACATATTGCACACTGTTGCTCTTCTAATTTTCTTATCTTGATGTTGTTTGTAAATAATGGTTCCACCACTCTCGTTCTCATCGTCTTTATTTTGAGAATGCCTGTTCTTTTGATAGTATTGTTTAATTATCCTTTGCTGCTGTAACCAGTAACTTTCCCCAATGTGGGGGTCAATAAATTCTTTGTCCACACAAAGTAAAAATAAAACAATCCGGTTTCTTGTTGCTGTTTAAAATTTTTGTTTAATTTTCATTTTGTCAATTTCTTAAACATAAACCATAAACCTATACACATAATTCATAAAATATACAGTCCATACACACCTCCACAAACATATTCAAAATGTCTTGCTGAGGATAGGACATGGTGGTGTTGATGCTGTTATTTTTAAGCATGGTGAATAAATAGTATGGGATGTTTCCTCTTAAGGATTCAAGAAACTAGAGCTGCAGATATATCTTATGTCATGAGTGACTTTCCTACCTTAGAGAGGGGTCGTGATAAATTAATGTATCTAGTATTTTCGATTTTTTTTTATAATAATGGGATTTATTAACGGTAAAAACACAATTGATACGTTGAACAAATGTGTTTATTAGCAAATATATTTTAACAGTAAATTTCAGCAATTTTAGCCAAATATTTGTAACTCAAAACTTTAAGACGAACAGTAATGACGCACGATGTATTTTGTAACTTCCAATTATCCTATTTAAGTGAACGCACCACAAGCTCACAACTTTATCAACAGACCACGCCCATCAATCTGACCTCACCTTCTACATACCCAATAGGAGTGCGCTGACGCTATTACGTAGCATAAATACGCTATAGGTTGGATTGTACGGGAAGCCCCATGGTAAACTCAAGTGTTCAGGTCTACACTTGTTTTGGAATTTTACGTTTTCGGTCGTACATTAAAGCCCTGTTGGAAGTGTGTGTGTAGGACGCAGGTTTAATGAAATTTGCGATAAGATTAAATCCACTCGGTGCATCAGTCAAGGGTCTTCTTGTTTACGATATGTAAGAAACGTCTTGTTTTCGATATTTAAGCAACGTGCTAGCTTTGTACTGCTATCATCTTAAGGCTAGCTTGTACCCATAATAACGTTTACAGGTGGGCACGAGAACCACTTCGTTTGTTACATTTGATTTTTTTTCCACTATATCGTGTTAGCGAAGCGACTGGAGGACTATTAAATAGCTTCTCAACAATCAATCTAAGCTTGTGGTTTCAGTGACCTTCCAGACTTTGTGTACTACTCCCACTTCTTGAATGGATACTCGCCACTACTAACGGATTAAGATTGACATGACGCGTTCTGTTGGAAGCGTACCCGGATCACCGAACGGAAGCGTCATTCGGCACATCTTGTGGGACTTTTAGTTTTGTCGTTTAGGATTTCTTAAGTATGCCTTGCCGTTCAGTCACCAAGTTGATGTGTTTTGGGAATCACGTGGCGAGTCTAACCTCCCTACGCGGAAGCCTACTTCGCCCAATTCACACTTCCTCATGCAACTCTTCAACCAAACCAAAATATGGATTTAAACCTGGAAAAGTAGCTGTGGTTACCAAGACGACCCGATATGAGTTCGAACAGCAACGTTATCGCTATGCAGGACTTTCTGAGGAAGATCTAAAGCAACTGGTAAGACTTAAGTGCGCTTACTTGATGCTAAATGCTAATTACAAATATATTTTTTAACATGACTGAATGTGGTTTTGCAGCTTGCTATGAAGGGTTCCAGCTACAGTGGCCTGCTGGAAAGACACAACATCCACACCAACAACGTGGAGCATATTGTGACAAGTCTGCAGTAAGATGCCACCCAACCACTAATTACAGCTACACTTGTAGATTGTATTTTGGCTTTGTGTTGCTGCAATGAATGTATGTGAAAGATACTTTGTAATATGTGTTTCTAGGAAAGAGGGAATTGAAGTTAAAGTGGTGAAAAGGGGTGAATATGATACAGAAGTAGTAGAGTGGGCGGATGCCATCATATCTGCTGGAGGTAAGAATTGTTTGGTTGTTGCTGTAGTTGTTGGCGGCAGATGAAAATATTCTTTATCTATTCAAATAATTAATCAAATTCAAATTGGCATCGCGACATAGCAGAATGTTTTTTTTTTTAATTATAGGCTGCAATTTTGGCAAAAATAAGAAAAGCTTAATATCTCTCTCGCTTGCTCGCTCTGATCCTCTCCCTCCCTAATGTCCAGACCATATCATTGTTTCATGCAAAGTTAAAGTGATAGAGCCGCAGATTTATTTGCGTTATTCAGAGGTAGGTGCATCATTCGCCAGCAGCCTGTGCACCCATTCGTCATCATCAGACCGTGATTATTTTAAGACAACCCCAACTATAATCTTCAGTCCATCACTCCGCCATCTTTATTCTAACCACACTTCCGTCATCGCTAAATTATAGTTATGTGCCGCTATTTTATTAGTCATAATTTTTGTCCGTAATGGAGTGCACTATTTTTCTGTTTACATTATACCGTGCTGTTTAAAGAGATTTGCACACACACTGACATACATTTCACATACACTCTATTAAAATGTTAAGTACAGCTGGTGCACGCTAGTGGCTGTCTGGTGCTGTTTTAATTCCTAAAATGCACGAACATTTTTACTTGACTTACTTTTACCTCAATCTATATCTGTCTTGTAGCCATGGGTAGAATCGCACTCCTTCTCCTGTCTATAAATCTATCCATGATCTGTCAGACCAAACGTGAGCTTTCTCTTGCTATGTCTCTTTGTTCTTCTTCTCTTTTCTTCCTCCAGCTTCTTCTTAGTTTATTTGGGGAATGCAGCTCTTTGTTGAATACTGCTGTTGAAAACAGCCTTCAGTACTTTTTTATGTAATTTGTCAGAAAAACAGCCGTGTGTCTTTGATGGACTACCCACTTTTGTAATGTGATTTGACTTTCACTCTTGTTTGGTAGAATTTTGTGACGAGGTCGTATTGAATGCTTAAAATCCATTTTTATATTGTTTGTGTTTGATTAAAAAAGAGAAGAGAACCTTAAAAATGTTCACATTAAATCTCTGTTGCAATATTAAGGTGGGAAAAAAAATCTCAATTAGATTTTTTCGAAAGTGTTCAGCCCCATCTGGGCAATAAACAAAAGCGGTCAAGCATACAAAGGTTTCAGTTAGATTATAAAATCAACAATACATGTTCTCTAACTGCAGTTTGTTTTGTCAGGTGATGGGACAATGCTGCTTGTTGCCAGTAAGGTTTTGAGCAAGGACAAACCAGTTGTTGGAGTAAACACAGACCCTGAGAGGTACAACACAACACAGCAGTGTTTGAATTTTACTTTGCAAAAATTTCTTAGCATGTTAAACACAATTAATTACGTGTCGTTTCTTCTTTTATCTCTCTGCTGCAAGTTTTTGTCTCATCCTCCTCACCAAAAAATGACATTCTTTGTATTTCGTTCCCTAATCAAGGTCAGAGGGTCATCTGTGCTTGCCTGTAAAATACACTCGCAAATTCCCAGAGGCACTGGGGAAACTTTGCCGTGGTGAGTTCAGGTGCGTAATTACTCGCATATATTCTTAGGCTTGGGGTGAGATGTTTTTTTCAATAATTAATTGTGAGATACCACATTTACTGTTTAATATTAATCCCTTGAATTGTCTTTTACAATTTGTGTAGAAAAGCTCTACGTGTCTTAAAATGTGGACAGACAGTGTTAAAATTGATACTGGATTGCACTGCATGGCTCAATTGCCGATAATATTGATTTATTTTGTTTGACTTTCAAATGCCGCAATTCAGGTGTGCATCATGGCAGCACCGAAATAGGATAGTCACAGATAGGAATCAAGCTTCTTCCAAATGCAGATAAAAATTCAATACATATTTGGTATTTTCCCATGTCAGCGTCGTTTATCCGTAAAGATTAGATATACTAAGTCGGTGCACGTTTAAACCCATCCCAGACCCACCTGTGACAAGTGGAAAGCTGTGATATTTCTATTCAATACAACTTTATTTAGCGCATTTCACAATGGTGACAGAGCACAGTTTTAGATAAAATGGCAAGAATTCAACAACAAATGACAGTGAAAGGGGTAAATAATAAAAAACTAATAATGATACTAACACATACAGTAGATACCAGAAAACAGCAAAAGTAAAACAGCATGTTGGGCTGGAAGTCAAACAATAACTATGCCTCTTCAAACAAGTTTGAACACTTTCATATTTGAGACTGATAGACCAAAAGCAAGGACAAGATCTAAAATATGACCTTGTTTGTGGGTGGGGCCTTACATGCGCTGCACTAAATCGAAAGAGTGAATGAGTCTTAAAAAGTCCTCAGCCAATGTTTTTTCAGGACAGCTAACATGAATTTAAAAATCCCACGTAAACACGATGTGATCGTATATCAGCATGATTTCGGTTTAAAAAGTCGAATAGAATCTCCTTGTTGTATTTGGGAGGATGGTAAGTGACAGCTCAGAGCACAGGAACAGCCCTGTCAACTTCAAAGAAAGCTGCTGATCGATGTGGTGAATATACAATGTTTACTTTTTGTTTACAGATAGTTTTTAAAAATAGTTGCTGTTCCTCCAATACGATCTGAAATTCTCAGAATGTCCAAGTAAGAATATACAGGTGGTAATAGCGCGAGCATTGTGATTTATATGTATGTCCATAATCACCCACCGCTAGTAAGCGGCGTAAAGAAAGTGGATGGATAGTTGTATAAGGGATCAAATCTGGGCTCAGCTTCTCGATAAAACATTCAGGTGGCAGTGGCGTCAAAGGATTCGACTTCACCTTGAGGGCACCGGAATAAATCCCACTCCGCTCGACCTGCATGAACAGCAGCTGAGCCTGGAGCAGCACAGTCAGGCCCACCGCATCACCACCATGGACAACCAACAGAGTACGCCTTTGTCTGCACTCTGCGCCCCAGACTCTTGTTGTGTTGTTTTTTCTTTTTTTCTATTCTCTTGTCTGCTTGGGTTGATTCACAGAAACTGGAACACTGAATGAAAGCTTCTCCAAGCCCAGTCTTCTCCCCGTCAGGAGCCTAAATGAAATCTTCATCGGAGAATCTCTTTCGTCCAGGTAACGCTGTCATTCAAACGTGACCCATCAGCTCACCTGCTGCACTGTATATCTCTGCAACCTGCCTGAGCTCTCAATCGCTGCTACTACTTGCTGTTCCTTCAGGGCATCATATTACGAGATCTCAGTGGATGACGGTCCGTGGGAAAAGCAGAAGAGTTCAGGGCTCAGCATTTGTACAGGGACAGGATCCAAAGCCTGGTAGTTACACTTTGCTGTGTGCGCAAGTGTGTGTGTGCGTTTAAGGGGACCCGATTGTCGCAAGAACACTGTCTCAGGAGCTTTATGGCTCGTCAGTATGCATTTTAGAAAACTCTAGTTTCACAAGTTTTCAAGTTATTTCAGTAATGATTATTGGTTATTGCATCTTCTGCTAAAGGATTTTGCATGTGTAAGAAAAGAACACTGTGCCAACTGTGAAGCAACGCACGTTCAGACAAGTTCAAGGGCTGCTTTGATAAATACGGCAACAGGGTGTCTTGAACGTACTGTGAAGTCTCAAAACGATCAAGACATTCTGGAGCAAAGGAGCCTGTGAAATAAAATATGGAGGCTTCACCATTTCATTATTCACAATTGTAGTTTTAAATGATTGTTGATTTTTTTTTTTTTTTTTTCCTATCTACAGGTCGTATAACATCAACAAACTTGCCGAGCAAGCGGTAAATGAGATCCTAAAAATAGGTACAGCATTTTAAAGTCTGAAACCAGGGTGTATAGCTAGCTACAGGAAACCATCATCACGTATGCTGCTCTTTTCTTTCAGGAAAATGTCAGACAGGCCTTGCCATTCCATTAAACCATGAATTTATTGAGAAAGGTGAGCTTATAAAACACTATAAGTCATTGTTTTTCTTTCCCAACACTGTCGTATTTGTGTGCTTAGTTACTGACAAGTACAACGAGTCGCTAGTGTTCAATCCCGAGGAGAGTCGCCTGTTCTTCAGCATCCGAGAGCCAATCGTAAACAGAGTGTTCTCCAGCAGTCGGCAGAGAGGCTTCGCCAGCAAGTCAGCCGCTGACATTTTGCCGCCTCCGTGGAGTCCAAATCTTCCTTCTCTAAACTCTGCTTTCCCTTTAGGGTGTGCGTTCGCTCTCGCTGCTGGGACGCCTGCATGGTGGTGGACGGCGGTAGCTCATTCGAGTTCAATGATGGCGCCATTGCAACAATCAGCATGAGTGAGGACGATCAGCTCCGCACAGTTGTTCTAGATAACTGAGGGAAGTCCGCAGCACAGGAGAGTGGCTTCGCCACCACTATAACACGTGGTTCAGGGAAGCTACTTTTTGGGTTTTTAATCGGTGGAACAAAACTTTTTTTTTTTTGGTAATCCTACACACACACACACACACATATTTTAGACTTTATCCCACAGTCATAGTTGGGTCATTGTCATGCAACACGACTAAAGCAAACTACACATTCAGCTGAGTGGGGATTACAATTGTGCTTGTTACATCATTTCTCTGTTCAGCAGAGTAAATGTTCCTATTTATTTCCTCTCCTATAACCCTCTCCACCACCGATCTTTTCTTTTTGGGAGAGGAAAAGCACAAAGATTTGCTTGAAAATGTATTTTTGAAACATATTTTTGTAGTTGTGCTAGCATCAAATAAGATTTAAAAACAGAATTGTGCACTAGGGTGAAAAAGGGGGCCTTTTGGTTCTTGTTTTAGGTCAAATATGTAGTAGATAAAGCAATAAATACACTGTCATGTTATATGATTGAGACTGAGTGCTGATGTATTGAAGATGCATATCAAATATGGGAGGGTTTGTATGGAAGTATTGATTATTATACTGTGATTTGTAATGTGCCATGGGAACTTTCCATTTTAATGTGTTTTCGAGTCTCAAAAATGGTTCTGAAACATCCGTGTCAATCAAGTGACATCATTCTGACATCTACTTGCACAATAAAAATGTATGATTGGTGCTTAATCAAAACTGTTGGACGACCTCTCTCTTTGGTGCATATAAAGAAAAAGACTCGAGCATTAGTACATTCGATTAGAAGAATCTGCTTCCACTAATATAAAAGAAGATATGATCAAAGGCTTTGGCACTCAGTGTTTTATTTTTATTAACAGATGGACAACTCCACATTTGGCGTGACATGGAAAGTAGCTTATGTAAACCTGGTTCAGTGATGAACATGTGAACACTTTTGCTGCATAATGGTTTCTTGTATGGAATGTAGGCGTATTTGACCAAGATATGCGCCTTATACTTAAATTACATGTAGAAAAATATCATAACACCAATGACACTGAATATAATACAGGTTTGAGACAAACTGTCACAAATATTGAAAGACATTATGCAAAGGTTCCATTTGGTCACTTTCTTCCAACATGTTTACATTAACCTCTGAACCGATTTAATGTGTCAAATTTTTGAATAAGTCGTTTCATATTTTTCCTTAACCTACAAACTTCTATTTAGAACGTCTTGACTTTGACCATTAATTCCAACAAACTATCATTTCCTGCACTGTGTGTGGGTTTTGGAGTCAAATGTAAAAATCCCTATAACTTGAACCTCAGTCGATTTTTCCTATTCCACATGCTGTTGCCGCCAACGGTACTCATAACGCTGGCAGGCGTCGGTCGGGCGATGGCAGAGAAAGGCAAGGAGTTAATAAAAATGCCGGTGCTTTCCTCCCTCAATGAGGACAAGTGACTGTCATTTACGAGGCCGAAGACCTCTAGGTAACGCAGCGTGGGGAATGTCTTGCTGAGGTCACTGCAAACAGAGCTCACGTTAATTCGAATGACTGCTCAAAATGAGATGCGAAGACAGCGGGTGGAACCTACGTGAGGGCGGCAATGTGAATGTGGTAGCAGCGGCTCAAGGACAGATGGTGCAGATGTTTGAGCTCAGAGAGTACGGGGAAGCAGTCGGCCATCAACTGAGTGCTGTCACTGGAATGGAGGAACACGGGAAAATGTAATACACAAGGAGAACATAGCAAAAAATAAAGTTTACTGTACCACCTCAGCTTAAGTTCTTTTTCTACAAGAGTTTAACATTGATCAGTATTTTTTTTTTTAATTGGACTGCTAATGAAAGATAACGGCTGCTAGAATCAAACAGTTGATGAAAATGGCTTATTTTGTCATTTTTGTCAAGAACACGCACCATCATGGCTGATGTTCTTGATACGTGAATATAGACAAATACTACGAACGATAAACACAAACATACCTCAAATCTAGTGTATGAATATCAGGACATCTTGTAACCAAGACCTTCACATCTACAAAGAGAGAAAACAGTCATGAAGTGGCAGAAAGCAGAACCCCTTTCATACTGCAAAGAATCACCTTTACTCTCCCCATGACTTGCTTGTTTTTATTTCTCATTTAGTGTAATGCACAAAAGTGCCCAGCCCACATGGACTTTAAGACACAAACATAAAATGTAAGCAGCCGTTCACGAATATATATATATATAAAAAAAAAAAAAAAAAAGAGCGTCCCCTTACGCCGCATCAGGCACGTAATAAAAACTGAGCCAAATAAAATGGCTGGTACTTGAACAGATACTTGAGTCTTCCTCTGTCATTGCAAACAAATAGACAGCCACATCTGAAGGTTTACAAAATAATTGCATGAAAAAAAAAATGCATTTCATTTTCAATATAGACGACTAACCAGTTCCATTGGTTATGGGTGGCCCAAAACTCACAAGTTTAGCAGTCCACAGAGAAACATTTCTATGTGATGTGGACAGAAAAATCGAAAATAGCCTATTCTCACAGACCTGCCTTTGGCTTGTGTATTTAATTAAACCGGTCTCTGTGGTTATTTGGTCAATGTTTACTTGATAGCAGTCAGCTAGAACAATACTTGCAGCAGAGAGAAAAGAGGAAAAAAACAACAACTACAGAACAGTAAGAGGGCATTCCACTATATGCGACGATAACATTACAAAGGAGTTATAAAATAAAAATCCTCCCCGCCAAAAAAAAAATAAGCATAAAATATTTGATCACATAATAGTTTAAAATATAAAGATCTCTTCCACTCACCATCTAGTGTGAGGCCATCTCTGTATCCGCTGAGGTTGAGGTGTGTAACAGTGGAGCTGACATGATTAACCACGCTCTTCACATGATTGCTGTTGAAGTGGCACCATGATATGTTCAACTGTTCTATTCTGTAAGAAGGAGCCAACAAAAGGAGATAAAGATGAAGGCGTTGTATGGAGTGGAAGGGGAAATGGGGGCACGCGCACGAAGAATGGACCTGGAGCAGGATTGTAGCATGCGAGCGAGAGACTCTGCAGAGAAGTCGGAGCAGCCGCTTATGTTGAGCTGCCGAAGATGCAGATTCTGGGCCAGACTACTGCAAGAGAAATCCAAGCGTCACCATCCAAGTCTTACTAGTTCAAAAATATCCACACTGTGTCCACATCCACCAAGTACAATTACTGAGACGAGGTTAGCACTATGTGGTTCAAGGCTGCATTTGTACTACAGGTAGAAGTGCCAAATACCAATTATGCAGTGGTGGGCGGTCAAGGCCTTCTCTGCTGGCCTAACATCATCAAAAAAATCATGCATACACACACGCATCATGTCCTTTTTTTTTTTTTACATGAGAATTTTTGTCCAATCAGAATTCAGCTATCTTGTGTTGCCAGGCAGATTTCATAAAACTGCGGCACGTTCTTTTTCGCAGAGCCTTCAGATGTTGTTGCCTACAACTACAGAAGAGACCGCAGTGAGGAGAGCGCTAACCTGATAATGTTGTCAGAAAGTTGCAGGCCTTCCAGGCTAAGACACTCTAACAGATTACAGTTACAGATGATACTCTCAAGGGCGGGTGTGGTGATGATGGAGCTGGACAGGTCCATTTCAGCAATCTGCAATGTGCTAATAAAAGGAAGAGAAAATGCAACAAAGGTTTTACAAGTGTAAACAACTATGACATGTACCACTTACAAAAGAAAGACGTGTAACAGTGTCTAACACAAGTGAGTACACGCCTCACATTTCATTAAAAAAAAATTACATATTGACGAAATGAAACTTTGCTACACACCAAGTAATGAAAATGTTCACATTGGGTCCAAATTGTTTTCTCCCCAGTGTCAAATGACTCATCAGTGTTAAATCTCATACTGAAATTTCAACATGGCAAAAAACTAAGGTTTTGGGGTGGGTGGCTGTGAAGCCAACACCCTGAAAGGGAGCATCAGCACAGTGGCCAAGATTATACAATGAATGAATAGGGAAGGTTGCACACAGAACGGGCCTTGCCATAATCCACCTCAGAAATTGAGTGCACTTGATCAGCTTCATATCCCGCTGTTGTCTTTGGAAAAAAGGTATTCGAGTGTTGCCAGCATTTCTGCAGACACTGAAGAACTGGTGGGGTCTGACTGAATGCAAACAGTTGAAAACAAAGGACATCAGGGGAACCCGATCCTGCGGTCTGACAAGACCAAAATAAATGTATTTGGCTCAGATAGTGCCACACATGGGTGACATGACTCAGTGGTCGAGAAGCAACCCAAAAGTTGCAGGTTCGATCCTCAGCCCATGTGACCATGTGGAAGTGTCCCTTGAGCAAGATGCTGAAGCCCCAGTTGCACCTGATACGACGTCTCAAGTGTGCTTGCTTGGCCTACAGTCAAGGATGATGGTGGGAGTGCCATGGTCTGGGGGCGCATGTGTGCTGCCGGCACTTAGGAGCTACAGTCCATTGAGTGAAACATGAATGCCGACATTTACTGGAACAACCTTAATCACAGCATGACCCTCTTTATCTGCAAATTGGGTGAACAAATTAAGGAACCCAACCACACCTGCATGTGCCTGATACCGCTGCCTAAAGCATTTGTAAAATGTTTTGCAAAAGTTTGTGAAACACCACCTTAACCCATTCAGACCCACATTTTTTGTGCTGGGGGAAAAAAAATTGATTGTTCCCACAGAAGAACAACATGGGGGGAAAAAAACAATTGGAGTCATCTCGTTTTTTTTACAGCAGGATAATGTGGCTGTAACATGTGGTAAACTTGCCACTGGCTAACTATAAGAAGCAACTTCACTTGATTGTGATTGGTTAGCTCCAATCCTGAAACAGAAGTGCTGACATCATCAAAATTATTATGATTATTTTTTTTTTTTTAATTGGTTTAGACACGCAAATATGCCATGTGCATTAATTACAAAAGTCTACGGGTCCGAAGGGGTTTAGTGAAGACTTTTTAACTGTATTTACCTGACTGATATGGGATTTTTTTAGTCCGAGTAAAATTCTGATAACTGATTAATTAAAAAATAATTAATAAAATAACTTCTGTTTTGGTCGTGTAACACTTATAAAAATAAAAGAGAAGAATTACTGACAAAACATTTTGATTGTTTTACATTATTTTCTGCTACAACAGAAAAACATCAGTCAATATCGGCTGATTTTTTTGTGTGTAGATTATTAAAATATTTGTGTGGTGTGGGGGTTGAATGTGATAATGTCTAAAAAATAAAAAATAAAAATTTTAAAATTCATCCACATCCACTAAGATAATGAAAAACATTCATGACTGATTAACTTCCCAGCCAATCTGGTAACTCAGATAGGTAACCCACATTAACGCCTGAACTCACCAAATGCTCGTTAGGTGCAGGTTGTTTATGAAAGAGCGAGGGCATCGTAACCTGCGCACCCCCGTCTTCAACACCTGCTGCAGTGCTGGACCCATATTGGGTACCCCCTCCAGGTCCACACTATGCCACAGTGACTCATCAAACCTGGAAGACGCATGCAAGGAAAAGTGAGACCATCAACTGCAGGGAGTCTTAAAGTGTGGGCTTCCTTTTGTCGAGCAGTTCCTCTATTTTTACACCAAGCACCAGCATAATGACCAGCATTTAAATGGAGTAGCATAATAGGTAGTAGTTTTATTCCTAAAATATATTTAGAGAGGAAGTCCACCAAAACGTTTTCATGACAAGAATACCTTCAATGCAGGCCCACTTGTCTATTCAATCATGGCTCAGCATCAGAAAATATGTGAGCCATTATTGGTCGTTACCCAAGCAACTGTGATGTCATTTTCAGTTAACAGAAATGACAAAATGGCCGCCCCGCGAAATGGCCAAAAATGGGTGGATTTTGCTGCATAACTCATATTCCACAAACACAATATTAAACAGAATTCTATGTTTAGACTCGTGAAAGCGCATATAACATTTTATTGCAAAGAATTTTGGCGGATGGACTTCCCTTTAAATCTAATAAAAGAAAATTATTTAACAATTCGACTAAAATGTTGCATATGTAGCATCAATAAAAAAATAAAGTTTTTGATAAAAATGGTACTTGTATTTAAATATTTTTTGATGTGGTACTTTGTGTAAAATGTTTTAGAACCACTGATCTTTTGTATGTACAAATAAGTGCTGCAAGTTAAAATAAGATCAATGAGGGTTACAAATTAAAAAATGTTGGCATTGCTAATTAGGAATTACCCACTCAGATTCGAGGAATCGGAAATAATCCTTCATCACTAAAAGATTTCATCATCCCATTGCAACAGCATCCAATGCATAAAAATAAATAAATTGACAAGAAAAATCTATAAAAGACAAATCAAGACTTACGCTAAACGATGCCAGCGCCTACAAATGGTGGATGTTTTGAGGAGATCCCGCAGAGGGAGGAAGAAGAGGATCCTGAGGATCAACTCATCTGGGAGGTGGTCCCATGAAATGCCTACAGAACATAATCGACACATGAAAGATTAAAAGGAATTGGCAATAGATGCAATTAAGACAGGGTCTTCTCTTAATATGGTTATTTAACAAACACTAATGAAATAACTAAAACAAAAATCAGAGAAAATATTGTCTTTAACAAAATAAAACAGAAAATACTTTTTAAAAACGAAAACTAAGTTTTAGGTTTAACAAAACTACCGATAATTATAGCGAAAATGTCCTTTGTTTTCCGATAAAACAGGAGACTTTGCGGTTAATTTTAAATGTATTTATTTCGGTATTACAGCACGGCCGTTTGAGGGAAGAAAGAAGGTTGAACAATTGTCTGGGAGTTGTGGTGCTTTTAATGTGTGTCGCCAAGAAGCGACATCGTCTAGACGCAGCTAATAAAAAAGAGCCACCAGAAGACTTCGGTTGGAGGTGACAGCTGTGCTTGCAGGTGATTTGCTTCCCGGCTTTTGTCACTTAACTCAGCCTAAAAATCGACACTAATATGCATCATCCTTTTTGGGTTCAAATATGAATAAAATATGCATTAAAAAAAATGGTTGTCAGTACAACAGGGTTTGATATTTCGCAACAGGAATTCAAGCCACAAATCCACTTGTGAAGTTGTCATCTTGGAAAACAACGGCTGGAAAGCCAGACCATCCTAACGTATATAGGTTTATTAAGCCCCCCTCCCTCCCTCTAATGCAGTACGGTACCTGTAGCTGATTTGTGAATCGTTGCTTTTAAAGTTATTAAAATAATTGAGTTTCTGCTACACAATACGTAGTAATATTTTTTTCTAACATTGCACTGAAGAAACACACAAAACAATCAAACTAATACTAAAACTAATAAAAACTCAACTAAAATTTTGAAAAAAGCTAAATCAAATAAAAACTAACAAACTGGCTATGTAAACTAACTAAAACAAACTGCATACTGAAAATTCCCAAACTATTATAACCCCGTTTCTTACCAGTTACTGATTCTTTCCTCTTACGTGATCGCCTGGAAATTACAAAAGGCTTTCCGTCATTCTCTTTGCCCGTACATACAGAGTGTTGCCGTTTGTGCCCAGGTGACCACTGTTGAATAAGCTCTGTTGGGGTGCATTCAGTGTCCAGACCCTCAGACAGAGAGTCTTGCCACTTGCGTTTGCTGCTCGTCTTGGCCTGGGACAACATGGAGCCTTGGACATCGAAGCAAAACAAATCCTGCAGAGGCACGCTGGATGGAAGAGAAATCGTGAAAATGCATGTTGATCTGTATCCTTAATACGGATAGAGGTTGACAATAATTTCTTAGTTTTTGATTAGGATCTGTGGAAAATGCAATGGGAGACAATATTTTCTTGCAAGATAGCTTTGCCCGCCATATTGAGGCAAACTTTTGACCGCGCAAATGCAGAACAAGTCATTTCAAATACAAAAATACAAGTTCATACAACTTTCAGGAAAAGTTACAGTAACAGCGACTCTATATGCAACTGTTTTGCCCCTAAAATAAGTTTTATTAAACTACGGAGAAAGGGTAGATTGTGCGGAATGCTCCACGACAAAGCGCGCTCGGCCATACGCAGCGTAAATCGAGTTAATTTTGCAATCTGGCAATTTTAGAGGGTCGTGTGGCTCTATACCCAATCAGTATTACTCGTTCAGAAACGACACATTTCTTACGGATTAAAGAAATGGCCATTCAGGAACCGAACATCGCCGAGATAGCAGAGTCTCATTTCACAGGGGATGGAATGCCCCTAACCATCATTTCAAGTCAAGCACAAATAAATATAAACATACCTGTCTCCTGGCATCACCACCGTTTCAGAATGGGAAAGGTGCACACAAAAAAATTAAAACGGCATGCTCTAGAGATCACTGCTATTAGATACTGCAGCCCTCCAACTCGGGCAGTTTTAAACTCACCGCCAGCTGCAGGGCGCCTTACACCAATACGTCACTTACCCCGCGCGTATTCTACATCCGTTCTCATACAGGTTAATGCGCGCATGCGCGCTCTCGTTCTTGTGCCTTATTTTTGGCACAAATGGCATGAATTAATATTATAGATTGCACCGTATGATCAATTACACGCTTCCTGCAGATCTTTTTATGAGTTATCGCGTGTTTTTCATACACTCAGCTCTCAGCAGATGCATGCCCACAAAAATATAAAAAGTGACATTTAAATTGACAGCATATGGAAAGTGCTTTGATACAGCTCGAGTTTTGAAAATGCGCTAGATAAATAATATTGTATTGTATAAATTGTTTAACATTGTGTCTTCTTCAGGGTGCATGTTCATGCTCATGCTACTGAGGAGGCCATGTGTGCCTTGCGGCGACCTCGGGGCTCATGGGTACATTGATGAGCAAGTGTATTAGCCGGTTTGTCGTCTTCAAAATTAGAAAAATTTGTCGCAGGTAAATCGCGTTGTAATGTAAGATTATCTGGAAAAGAGTTTAGGGAGAGGTTATATTTACTAATGATATATGTATGCGTGTGTGTGTGTGTATGATTAATAGATTTTGTCTCGTGTCTGTCTTAGAAAGTGAACAGGTACTGCTGGATGAACAGTTGGAAAGAGGTATATCGGCAGTCTGCAAGGAAAGGCTGCAGGAGCGGGTTGAAAGACTTCCGAAGGCACTGCATTCTGAACATTTTTTAAATAGACTGTAGTGTTTATGTGTGTCTGTGTTTGTAGTTTTGCCTGTTCATTGAAGTGTTTTATATGACTTACTCCATATTTTTGCACCACCCATTATACAAAGTCCACTGCGGTACTTGGTGTTGTTATCATTCGTGACCGCATTGAAAAAGAGTCCAATAAGGTTTAGAGATATTTATTGTATACAACAAACATCGGCCATTCAACAAATCTTTGACATGAGAAATTATATTAGACAATGAATTGGGCATGATTAGGGAGTTCCATCCATCCATTATCTGAACCGCTTGTCCTCACAAGGGTTGATTAGGGAGTTTTGTTATGCAATTATATTACATCATTTTAATTATTTTTTAATTAGTTGAGTAATCTGCAACATGGTTTACCAGTTTATGCAGAATGAGAATTTTATTTGACACCATGATGTCCTTGCAGACTTGCGCGTTTCCCTCGAGAGACCAGAAATGGCAGTGTGGTCTGTGGCCCTTTAAATTGGGTAATTATTGCACCTGAGGGGAGAGTGGGAGACATATAAGTCAGTGGTAAAGTGTTTGACCAGCGACAAGGACCTAGACGAACTATTGTAAACCATCGCAATGTGAGGCAAATGCAAGTTTTTTGTTTGTTTTACATAAATTAACATGCAACTTTGTTTATTAATATGTGTGTTGTTTGGCATTTGATGGTTCCTGTCACTGACAGAGTCTGCAGTCCCACCATGCCTTAAAACCGCCACTGTCACCCCCCTACCGAAGAAAACAACTGCAACCAGCCTCAACGACTATCAGCCGATTGCAGTCACGCCTGTGGTGATTAAATGTTTAGAAAAACAGGTTCGGAATCACATCATCACCTTTATAACTCCCAGCTCAGATCCAAACCGGTTTGCCTACTTGGCAAGCAGATGACAGAGGACGCTGTGAGCACAGCATTGCACATAGCGCAGTCCCATTCGGAGAAACAAGGTGCCCACTTTGACTTTGTAGATTACAGTTCCGGTTGAACACAATCTTACCACACGGCCGAGTAAGGGAAACTGCTGAACCTCGGCCCACCTCATTCCATATGTTTCTGGATCAAAGCTAAGTGTGCTAAGCAAGGTTATTTTAGTTAACAAAAACTAACAAAATAGCTGAAAGTGAAATGGAAAAAAACTATTTTTGTTCACGAAACATTGAAAAAAGCATTTGAACAAAACAAAATCTAAAACTAACTATAATTGTAGTAAAAATGTCCTTCATTTTCATCTTTGGTAGCAAATTTAATACTCCAGCCATTGGAGTTGACTTTACATTTAAGTCAATGTGACTGCACAGCTATTAGCCGAAAGAAGAGAAGGTTGGCTGGTAGTTGTAGTCCCCCTAACATATGTCTCGGTGTAGCAATGTTGTCAAGCAGCAATATAAAAAAAAAAAGAGTCAGGAGATGACATCACTCCAACGAGAAGAGTTTGCGTGTGGCTGTCTTTGGCTAAAATGGCTCACCTGCTCTGACATTTACATGTAACTCAGCCCGAAACCCAACGGCAGGTAAAAAGTGCTTTCATTTTTTTTTTTTTTAAACTAACATTCAACCCATTCTCATTGGTGGGGCCTGTGTTAAAAGGGTGACTTGACTTCTGCTTCCTGGGAGTTCACCTAGAGAAGATGCTGACCTGGAATAAGAACACCACACAGGTGGCTATGAAGGCAACATTTAAAACAAACAAAAAAAAAAAAACTACTCCACTTCCTGAGAATCTTCAAGAACAACATCAGCCAGCATCCTCACCTGCTGCCCGTTCATGTGGTTTGCCAATTGCAATGTGGCAAACGAGAAGGAACTCTGGAGGGTCACCAAAATGGCTGAGATTGTGGGGGTCCTCCGCTTACACTGGAGGACCTTCACAGCTCTAACTGCCTCAGGAGAGCCAGTGCCATCCTGAAGGACTCCAACAGCCTAGGCCACTCTGTTTGTGCTACTCCCATCGGGCAGATGGTACAAGACCATAAAAACAGCTTTCCAAATGCTTTAAGAGCCCTAAGCATTCATTCTCTGTAATATATCAAATAGAATAATGCAACAAACTACAGTATTCATTATTCATATTTTTATCCTGCAGTAACCTTACAATATGCAAAATTCAACTCATTTGCATCTGTGTTCCGCCATGTGCCCATTTATTTCAATATTCATTTTTATCTTTGACATATTTATATATTTTTTATCCTTGTCTTTATGCTGTATAGCCCCCACCTTACTTTTCATTGCACTTGTTCTAATGACCAATTAAGGCTCACATGCTCTCTGAAGCAGAGCCATAATTGGTCATAATCTGATCCCTGAGCAAAGGTGATGTCATTTTCTGGCGAAAGCAAGTGGCAAAATGGCCGCCCTCTGAACGGGTCGATTTTACTGCTGACCTCATATTCCACAAATGCAATGTTAACCAGAATGCCGGTGTTTAGATTAGTGACTGCATTGTATAAAATCTTAACTCCCACCGTCGATGAATTAACAGTACGCATTACAAACCAATACAAATACAAGACACTGTACAGCATTTGATTCTTGCAAATAGTGTTATTTTTATTTACATGGCAAAATAGTCAAATAAACAAATAAAAGCTGGAAGGAGCTTTCTTAAAAAAAAAACACCAAAAGGTAGTCAAGTATTCCAAACATACTTTCTTCCAATATAGAAATGTTTTTAATTTGATTGAAAATACACATAATTAGTATTTTGAATAAATGCATTACAAACAATGTCACATTATCTTGTTTTGACAAATGTACCCGTTATGTAAACACATTTGACTTCAAGTGAGATTTAAGACTTAAGCTTGGCACTGTTGTGCGTAAGGTTTTATGTGAGTGTGTGCCATTCTGAGTGGGGACACTGCCTTGCTCCAAATGACTAACACCGGGTATTGTTAGCCTCACTCTTATTATTGTTGTACTCCTAAATATGCATTTTTTTTTAAAACAGACATTCATATTCCTTGCATTGGAATTCAATTTTTAACCGTTTCAAATTCATGGCCCATTTACTTGGAGGATTCAGGGACGAGGTGTTTGAGTGCTCCTCCCACCAGGTGGAGGCTTCCAGTGATAAGAATGTGGATCTCAGCTGCATCACACAGTGGAGCAGCTTTGGCGATCACACTGGGTTTCAACGGCATCACTTTTTTGGAAGGGTCCACGAGCACTGGGTCCCTACCCTGTGTGATCCATTGAAGGGCGCTGAGGATGCAGGGAAACACCAGTGTGTCCGCTTTCTTCTCAGGGACCAAAGAAAAGCTGTCCTCAATTAGTAGTGGGGTGTCACTGGTGGTCCCCGTGCTGGTGTGCAGACGCCAGCTTCTCTCGTTATCCAAGCAGCGAGTCAGCATGTGCTCCACTGACACGTTGAAATTCTGTTGGTCTGAGAAGCAGAGGGAGGATAGATGATTGAACAACAGATTGCTCCGGTTGGAAAGTTTAAGCAATAACTAACTGACAACCTAAAAAAGAAAGCAGCGATGCAGTAAAACAAAACATTTTAGGGTTCAGTAAAACTCCGAAACTGGAGCCAAATTCATGTGGCGCCAGATTTTCTCCAGAGGTCGTCTCACATTATCTTTGTGCCTATTTGTGCCACTAGAAACTGAATCTGAATATTATCGATTTGAATGTGAATTGCTTAACTTCATAAATTGTATATTTATTGTTTAATTTGAATCTGAATTTTTCCATTTGAATTATTTTTTTGCTAGGAACTGTATCCCAAAATACTTTAAATTAAATTTAAAACTGTGTAATGTGTTTTCAATTCCTCAAAAAAGTGCACCTCACTAAATATTCAGTTTCTGAATACTGTGGTTATTGTATGCTTTATACATCATTTGAGCTTTTTTTTAAATTTAACTAAGTTGTTTAATTTAAGAGTGATTGATTTGATAAAAGGATTGCTTGGTTCTAGATGAATGGTTGATAATTTGTATAGCTCTTTTTCTCAAGTTTATAGGTAGGCTGTGTATTTGTTTTCTATGTATTTCCCCTATCTCCATGCAATAGGTCAGATTTGGCAGTCATAATGAACAATATAATGTGTAGGAGTCGTTTTTTTAGGAGGTCCTTGATTTTATAAAAGATACCTATAGTTTGAGATATTTTTCACATTTTCTATTTGTGATTTCCAGGATAATTTTGCATCTATAACAACGGCAAGAAATTTTATTTCATTTACTCAATTTCAATTGAGTCGACAAAAATCTTGACTTGACTCGTGCCAAAGATTATGAACTTTGTCTTATCTAAATTTAAAGACAAATTATTTGCATTAAACCACTTTCTTAGCAAGTTTAATTCATTTCCCACAGTAGTCACAAGCTGCTTGCAATTTCCCCCTGAGCAATATAATGTATCATCAGCAAGTATGATTTTTTTTTTTTTTTCTTTTAAGTGCGGAAGAGCAACAACACATTAATATACGGTACAAATAATTTGGGACCAAGCACAGACTCTTGGGTAACCCCGTGAGTTGTCTTCAGATATATATTTTTTAAATAAATCTGAAAAATCTATCTCTATGTGTGACGCGTGCAATGAGTTAGCGTTCACTCATTGAATCTGTGCACTTCGTTTTTGTCGCCAGCCCAGTCACAATTTTGCATTTCAATGGTGTCGATTACGTAATAATATACACAGATTACGTCGCAAACAGCGATGTAAAACAGTTTATTTCGAGCCTTGGTGTGATAAAATATTTACAGGAAAGAATAAGAGTAAACATTTTAAATATTGTGCAGTAGGGCTGGGAGATAATTCAATACGTATCGCGATAGACGTGATCGATATCAATAGAAAATGCCTTCGATAAAATGTTTGAAAAAAAAAATCGGAACGCAAACACCGACTGCGGCATTCTGCCTGTTCTAGACACGCGCAGCCGCCTCAAAACACGAAGAAGAAGCAGTTGAACCAACAAAGAACAAACAGCGAACCTAGCTAGGACCCACAAGTGCGTGCAGCATACGAATGCGGAAAGAGAGAGAGTGGCATAACTTGGTTCAAATAAATGACCAGTCGAGTCAGTACAACTCTTACAATATAATATTGTCCATACCACGGTCTACCGGTGGAACCACACCGCGTCTGCAATTGGCGTAAAAAATAAATCGCAATTATCAATGTACGCTTTTTGCTCACTTTCAACCCGCAATTATTTGACCCATGATTTTGGAAAATATCCTTAATCAGCATTATTGATGTAACCAGTGTTTTTTATAACAAAATACAAACAATACGCAACAGTTTGCAGCTCTGCTGTCTGCTACTGCCTGCCAATCATAAGCATTGATATTGAAGACACATTATGAAGCTTCACTTACACTAAATATTCCAGCTGTCATGACAGCTTTTTTGTTACAAGGTGCAACAACAACAGTGCAATTAACTGCGGATTTCACATTTTCATTTGTCATACTTTTTTATCCAAATGATCGAAATTTGCCTTGGCGATGGAGAACTTTAATCCCTGCAATGATCTCACCTGCATTACAGGAAGTGATGGTCTCAGTGATGTTAGGACAAAACACAGCAAAATCAAAATAGCAAGGCTGAAATAGAACAGAAAAAAAGTGTAACGATTCAGGTAGTATGTTAGAAAGTATGGTGTTGTCAAATGTCCTGGTAAAGCTTGAGTTGTCCTGTCTAATACGTCCATTCTTACAGTAATGACTTATCTAACACATTACCTCTCTCAGTAAAATCCTATATTTCAATCATGGTGTTTCCTCACATGTGTACGTGGAACAAAACTAATGAATAAAATACAGGTGGTGAAACCATTCTTAGTCAAAGACAAGGACTCACTAAAGTGATTAGATCTGGAAGTGAAGGATTCTGGACTTCACAATTTAAAATACCTCGAGGGAGAGTGACATGTCACGTTTCGAGCATATGAAAACTAATGGCGGAATGAGAGATATTCACGTTTTCAAGATATATATATGGTCACTTTTTTCACTGCGTCAGCTAAAGAAAATAAAGTATGTTGAACACTGTGCTGTCAACAAAGTGTTATCTCGTTTCAAAACAAGACAAAGACATGGCCAAATATATGTCAGGCTAAACGTGACTGCCTGAAGTGAAGTCTAGAAATGCCTTTTTTCTTTTTGTAAAGAAAAACAAGTACCTCTGTTTCAATCACCCCAAAAAGATATTTTTGTATATGAATATAAGTTAAAAAAAAAAAAAAAAAAAAAAAAAAAAAAGCTATTTCTGCTATATTTAAACCTCACAGTTAAAAATGCACTTCCAATTAGTGGTGGCAAAACTGATGAGCAGGGTTCATGGCATGTCCTGAACTAATAAGTACCGTATTTTCCGGACCATAGGGCGCTCTTTAAAGTCCCTAATCTTGCCCAAAACAAACAAAGCGCCTTGTAAAGCGGTGCACCCATTATATGGACTAAGCATCACTCGTGACCATCAACCCTTTTACTCATTGGGCTGTTCGGAGTGCATGTTAGCACACCCTGCTGGTCGAAGTCTGAGTCATCTATGCTTCGGATAGACTGTGACTAATACATTATGTGACTATGGTGTTTGGGTGATGGTGTGGGAGAAAGCTGGACTAAAGGGCAGCTGTCCACAATGTTGTAGTCTGTCTTATCATTTATGTTATTGCAAACAAGAAACGTCCCAGGTTTAGACAACAGACTGCAAAAAGCCCAAAGCACAACATGCACATCTCTCTAAACAGCCATGTGATTGGCTGAGTCTGAGTGGCTCCCAAGAAGCCATTGCTGTAATCTTTTTGTGTTATTTTTATTTCTTTTGGGTATATTGATGGCATGAGAGATACATGTTTTGTGTTAATCTTATTTCTTTGTTTCATTGTTTGCTTGTATGCTGAGTTTTTTTTGGTTTTGATTTGAAACCGTGACTCTAAGGAGTGTGGTGACCAGTGAAGTCCCTCCCCTGACGTTGGCATGACACCTTTTATTGGTTAGAGTCATTATTATTGACAGTGATTCCTATTAGTTTCATGACATCTGTCAATGAAATGAGTTGATGCCTCTGGGAGCGATTCTTTATGGGATTGAGTCCTGGTGAACTGGCATCAGCCTAGCTAGCGCGAACGTGCTAGCGGGAGCAGCCAAGCTAGCGCGAACGTGCTAGCGCGAGCAGCCGATGCGGCCATAGTATATGGGCGCCTAGTATATGCATTAAAGACGGAAATAGCACCCTCAACTGGTGTTGCACCCTTTGAGGCAGCGCGTCGTATGGCCGTAAAAATACGGTACCTTTTAATCTAATAAGTTACTTTTAAAATCAAGTAAAGAGTAGAGTAAGATACTTTTAAACTCAGGTAATCAGTAAAGTTACATAACTTTTACAAGATAACAGTGGCAAAAATAACTGTGCGCACAGTGAAATAAAATTAATGTCAAGATTTGCTACACACTACTCACCACAAGAAGTTTAAGCATGGCAGCACAGTCTCTCTCCCCAGTGGCATTAAACAACAAGATTCTTGCAACGGGTCCACTGCAAAAGATTAGTCCTGTTATTATCAAACAAAAAGGCTTTTGAGTGAAGTATGTATTAATTATTGCATAATATTATCCACCATGAATGTTTTTTTGAGACTGACATTCACCTTGCGTTGACTTCATGCTGGGTTGCAGTCTCTCTGAACCAATTTACACATGCCTGCATACTGCGCATGGTGTGAGCACCATCCAAGAAGTACGTGACTGCGCCGTGTTTAATCGTTTGATTTCTTCCGGGCCACTCAGTGTCCGCTAGTCCTGACATCACGGAAAGAAAAACAAAACAGTGGATACTGTCACATTCATCCTGCGTTACAATTTGGAAAATCTGCTCCACGAACATCACAAATGCCTGTGAGAGCAGCTATTGCTGAGGTTTGCCGGTGAATTGAAGAGAAGCTCATTCACAAATTTTACTCATGATGAACATAATTGACATCAGCTTTTCTTTGGGGCGGCTCTGTAACTAGCCATGTTGGGTATTGTCTGGGGGGATTCAAGGCGGGGACACTTAAGTCCGGTCCTCAAGTTCATCAGCAAGCTATGAGAAGTCTGATAAAGATTCCTGAACATTTCAATCTAGTGTGTTGGAAGAGGGTGAAAGCTGAAACGAGCTGGATAGTGACTCTCGAGGACCGGCCTTGGCCACCACCGGTTTAAAGGTAATTATTTGTTTTGTTTTGTTTTAAAATGCATCTGTGTTAAATCGTGGAGACCCACAGCTGATTAATAGGAAGCAGCCAATATACAATATAGAGATTTGCTTTTATGTCTAAATTTAGCTGTTGTGGCTATTGATCAGGGGCGCTTTATAATCCGGAGAGTATGGTGCTTGTTTTTGGGGAAAACAATACAACTTTATTTATATAGTGCATTTCACAACAGCTGTAGCAGTATCAAAGTGCTTTTCATATGATCAAATACATTTGTCGCTTTCATAGTTCCAAAATATAGCAATACCAAGTTACTAGCCAATGATACAACCCTGTTTTCCAAAGAGGTACCTTTCTTCATGGTGGCTGAAGGCGTGAAGGCAGTTGCTTTAGGTGTACCTGACGTCTCAACACTGGGAGACAAAAACTTTTCATCTGTTGAAAAATACAACAGGGTTGAATCCTTAGACTTTATTACACATTTAAATTTCTACAGGGTGTGTGAATTTCAAAAGCGATATCAAATTCCAACGCAAGTCTCCCATCCTTTACCTGGTCGACATCTCCTTTGCAACCAAGTGTGACTCAGCTGCAGGGCTAGCGAGGCATTGGATCGCTGGTGCTGTCCCGCCAAGCCCAATTTTAAAGGTCCACAGTTTGTCTGGTAGTCCTCAAAGTCCGGACACACCCACAGTGGGCACTACAACAATGGGTCAGGTGGAGTCAGTCACATAAAATATATTCATTTATTGTTCAGAGCTTCCTAGAGGAATTATTTTGGAAAGATTTTTAGGCAAATTAAAAAAGCGCTCAAGAACGACACACTTGACATCCAACAACTTTTTTTTTTTTTCTTTGAATTGTGGTCTTTTTCCATAACATGCCCCCTATAAGAAAGGCATATCAAATGGATGGTTGCTTACGCTGATTTCTTTAGCCCTTTCCCTCAACACATCCATTGCCTCTTCTGGCTGTTTGACAGTGAAAGCAGGGACACCTGGCTAAAAAAAGGAGAGAAACATGCAGATGAGGAACAGTAGAGAAGTTACAGCAAAAATAATGCAGCATGATAGAAAAACAATTCTATCCTTGACCTTTAAAGCAACATACAGTTCAAGAGAATTTCCCTGAGATATATGGCTTCAAGCAGCGCAAGAGCCAATAACCAGTTGCTCCAGGAATTTGCCATGTTGTGATCTTTTTTAACATTCACACCATTTCAACCAATCTGTATGAATTGTGTACGAGCTGGCATTTTCATCCAATAATACTGATAGAAGCATTCTCAATCTCAACTATTCTTACTATATGTAATATGTGAGCACTTGTGACGAGACACTGACTTTCTAAAATGTGTGTGGATGCTATTCAAATACATATCCAAATGTGCCAATTAGTCTGTAGTAAATTTATTAAAATCGGTAATCTTTGGGTCAGATAGACTAGCCACCTTCATGTTAACAGCACTTTGCTGTTATTAATTAGTGCGTTTTTATGCTTACAATTCAAATGTGTCTAAAATATCACCCTGAATGTGTAATACAATCAGACATGGATGCATGCATGTTAAATTCCACAGTCAAGCAGAGGAAAGACAAAAATACAGGTCAATGCTATGAATTACATCAATGAAAAAGCTAAAAAGAAATCCTCAATGTCAATCGCATTTTTTGTAAACTACTGCTGTGAAGTCAGCCCTTCTTAGCCATAATATCACAATAGAAAAGCCAGCGGAATTCTGGAGGGCCAGAATAACTGTAAATTAAAAAAATTTAGTATTCCATCTAGACTCTTTATGAGGCAAACTCATGCTGAGGGCAGGACAATAACAGGAATTTAAAGTTAAATTGAAACATAAAAACATTAAAATGTGAAGTTTTTGTCGTGACTCTTCGAGAAATCTAAGCAAAAGCAAATGTCAACCACTGCTGTAAGAGAGACCACGCATTTCCTAGGATCTGATGAAAACCTAACAAGCAGAGAGAATAACATAGTAGTTACGCGTGTGTGATGCCAACACAGACCTTAAAGATCCCCCCCTTTTGCCAGGCAATCTTCTCTATGGTGTCTCCAAGAATCTGCGTGTGATCTATCCCCAGCGAAGAGATGCCACATACCCAAGGTCTCCTGTGGAGGTGCACAGTCACGTAAAAGGTAAATATAAAAAAAAACAGTAACTGCAACTGATAATGCCTGACGAGCACTTGTATGGAACGGTCGTTAATGGAGTCTAAAATGTTAGCTCCCAAGATGACAACTGTAAGGCATGTCTGCCCGTCGCTTTTTCATCAAGCTTAATAATTACAGTAGGAAATGTTTCTTGCCTTATAATGTTGGTGCAGTCATAAGCGCCACCAATCCCAACTTCAATCACAGCCAAATCCACCTGAGCAAAAGACCCAAAGGAAACATCCTGAAGATTAGACCGAGTGACAGGATTTCGTCAAAATATAATTCATACTCCCGTGTGTATATCATCAACAATGTTGTTTGATAATTACTCTGGGGATGAGGAGGGACAGTATGTGTCGGGTTCTAACTCATTCAACCAAATTGCTGTCTGATAATGCAATCTGAATGCCTACCTTTTCCTGAAGGAAAACATGGAAGGCCAAGATGGTGAGGAAGCGGAAGTATGCAGGCATTGTCCCATCATGGGCTTCCTAAAAGTTAAAAGGATATTAAATCATTTGAACAAAGATGACTCCATAACAATTACATCTACACCTGCGCCCAGAAGATTTGGCCTTTCTGCAGTCCCCGAAATGTTTGTGTGCAAATGCAAATTAAATCAAATAATGGTTAAATTTTTTTGGACCAAACGGTACATGAAAAAAAATGTCCAATGTTAAGATGCGTTATATATAGTGACCATAAGGGAGCATCTGTTGTGGAAAAAAAAGTTAGTTTTTGTTGAGTAGGGTAAATACACTTGACTGGTCTTCATCTCCTTGTCTCGTCATTGACCTCATGCACGTAACCACAACCCATGGCTGTGGCTTCAGCACTTTGAGGCCCAGTTCCAGCTAGGAGGAGTGACACAGGATGTACAAAGTGCTTCCATGTGGTGGCAGCATTTTGACACCTGAACAACAGCCAGAGTGATGTCACTGCTGGAGGGCTCCACCAGCTATCAACAAGTACAAAGTGCTCAAAGCATTCCTTTTTAGACTCTCCGAACTGTGCGGACTTCAGACGGCAAACCATCCGAATTGATGGAAAGGATGCTGGCTGTGCTAGACTGCACTGATTTCTTCTCTTCCACACTTTCTTACAGCAGCCTCCGGTGCCAGTGGGCACCACGCTCGCCATTTCAGCCTTCTCTTCCTTCAAAAGACTACAGTGTGCTTGCTGTTGAGGCAGACATAATTTTCCATCATCAACCAGCATCAATTTGACCACATGATGATTTCCAACCAGGACACCTGGCCCTGCTGCCATCCCGAAGGACACCGTAGCCATGGTGAACAACTGATGGTGTTCCTACCATGCCAGCTTTGGCACCAAGGCAAAGCAATGTCACAAACTCCGCTGGCCAGGGCTGCAAGCTGCTGTTCATTACAGACTATATCCTGCCGACAACTGCTGGTGGACTCCAGAACTTAGCGTAGCATCTTGCTGTCATAGCTGGGATGGACATCGCCGGGATGGACATCGCTAATGGCATGCCCATACATATCTAAAGACACCAGATGTGTGGACGTGTGTTCTGGTGGACACCGTTTCATAATGGCCGCTGTATCTACAGCACTGCTGAACATGGACTTTCTCTGTCCCTTAAATCTGCCACCTTATTGAGGTCTCTTATGCAACATACTCATGCACACTAGGAGGGACTGACTCGCTCTGCCTGTCAAACGCTCAGTTTCCTGACCAAGCGCACGTTCACGACACCACTGCAGGTCTATTCAGTCTATGCTTGTGTTCGGTGCCTTGACTCTGTTAAGCTTGCAATCACCAAGGAGAAGTTTGCGGCCACAGAATGCCTTGGGATCATCCGCCACCCAAACAGTTCACAAGCCTCCTCCCTGTACAAGAATGATGGTGATTTGTGCCCCTGTGGTGTTTTCTGCCACTTGGACAATGAGATGACCCCAAACCGGCATCCCATTCCGCACATTCAGGACTTCTACGGCCATCTGGTGGGGGCCACCATCTTTTCAAAGGGTAAAGCATCAGGTACCAGTACACCTCCATGATGTACCTAAGACAGTGGTCACACCCTTATGCCTTTTTGAATTCCTGCAGATGATTGTTGGCCTCAAAAAGCATAGCGCAGATAATTCAGCACCTTATGGACTCGTGCTACATGACATGCTGTTCTTTGTCAGCATCAAAGTGTGCAGAGTCATTTACGTATAGTGCTTTTGAAAAGTAATCCGATGGCTCTTGCCAGCCTATATGGCAAGGGTGTCAAACTCAAATACACAGTGGGCCGAAAAGTAAAAACTTGAACAAATCCGCGGGCCAGCATTTAATTTTTTGAAAAACAATATAAATGCCGATTTTTTTTTTATTGAAAATTTTTATTATAAGTGGCTTTATTGATGTAATACCATGATTAGTTTTTAAAATTACTATTATCATTTTGAATGTAAAATGGCATTTGGTATAGCCTCGCGGGCCACATATAATTACACTGCGGGCCAAATTTGGCCCGCGCGCCGGGGGTTGACACCTATGCGTTGGCAAAAGGCACAGTACAAATACATTGTCAGCATGAAGTTGGCCTTAGGGTTGGTGATGTGTTACTGTCATGCATACCATAAACAATTGTTGCCGAGCATACGGCCCAGTACAAATTTACAGGATAAGAGTATCAGATATGTACATACTTCTTTATTGTTAACTCAATGGCAATAGACAATCAATAAGGTGAGTTAGAATGATTTATCAGGCAACTAGGCTGTTATCTGACTGAAGTGCTACGATCGTACCGGACCCAATTGGAAACATGAAATGTCCCTAAAAATGTGAACTCATTTGACTAAATTAGGGAAGGATGAGCCCTTATTACATTTGGGTTTTTGGATTGGATTGGCCTGGTTCTAATAAAAACATTTTGGCCTGGAAGGGACGCGATTCCACGATCCAGTGGTACAGACCATCACGAGTGGAGAGTAAAGACACGAATGGCCTTCTCCTCATCTCATCCTGTACTACATACATTACTGCATAATCCCACTACAGACTGCTCCCGTGAACTTTGTATCTTATACTGTCCCGATCCCGTCATTAATGGTAAAGCTGACTCCCATCCTGTGGCCCGTGATATTTCCGAAAAAATGTCAACTTTGACTTGGCATCACTTTCTTCTACAGCAGAGTAAGCTCCATCAGGAAAGAATTTCAAGTCACTTAATGCAAGTAATGTGACCCAACTGCAGTGTCACGTGTGGGTCATGCTCAGCACGATGTCAAGGGCCTCATTTTGTACGAGACAGTTTAACTGACACTGTAACATCACACATCCGTCAGGAGATGCATTCAAAACATTCCAATACTTAACATGCATCAAGATAGCACCTCAAACACATTAATGAGCAACATATTTACTAATAATTCAGTAAATACAGTACAGAGTGAAATTAAATAACTGTAATGTCTTATATGTGCGACTTGTTGCGCTACCCACCTTTGTTTCATCCAGCCGTCCATAAATCTGCCAGAAATATTTAGTGAAGAGATCTTTTCCAATCGGCTGTCCGTTGATTCTAATTCTCTCCCTTACTTGGACCAAATGTGGAGAACTATAATCAGAGTAGGAAAACCGTTTAAAAAAATATAAACAAGTAGGCTCACTAAATGTAAACCAAAGAAGCAGACAAACAATCAGACAGAGGGAAAAATATGTTGCTGTTCAACAAAACATGACTGAAAGCAGCCTAAATAAGTGATGCAGAAATGTCAGTGTAATTTTAATTTTAACAGACTAGTTTTTAATCCAGCGAAAAAAAGCCACAACAGAGAGGACAACACTTTTAAAACCTTGTACTTGACAACGCAATCACTGTCATTTTAAGTAATTTTTGTGTTGTGTTGTATGCAGAGAAAAATATTTTGGGCACTGCTGTTTACTATTTCTTTTCGTTGTTACATGCACAATTTGTCCAATGATTTTGGTCCAATTAAAAACCGCTGATAAATATTCAATACACATTTTACACAAAAAATAGGGGACAATTTTTGGGGGGTGATTCTCTGAAAATAATAAATAAAGAAAGAGAAATATTGAAAAAAAAATAAGGCAAATCCATGGGTGCCTAAATACTCAACTAAATCATAATTCAAACTTTTACCTGCAAAAGCCTGTTCGGAAACCATAACCTCTCAAAATCTGCTCAGTGAATGCGCACGTTGACCCCTGAAACAAGAAAATAAAATTCACATTTGTAAATAATTGTCAAGCTTTTCTTAATAATTCAACGTAAAAAAACATTCAAGAACTACATACAATCATAAATAACAAAATAAATATTCTTTTCTGATTCAAGTGTACAACAGCGCCCTTTACATTTGTATTGAGGATAGAGGAGGTGCAGAATTTAATTCCCTCTTGTCGCACAAGCTGTGTGAAGCGCTATTAGTAGATGAGAGAGAAGAGCAAAACTAATGTTTCCAACAACGAGGATGCCAGGATCATTGATGTCGATGGCTGGGACAGTGAGAATATCGTCTCGCAGTCATAGCATGACCTCACTCACGTAAGCGACAAGCTGACTTTGAAAGTTAACAAACAACTATACTTTTCAAACAGCCGAGAGTTAATGTGCTGGCAAGTAACACAAAGAAGGACTGGTCAAATTCTTCTGCACTATTTAATCATCTCACCTCAAGCACTACATTTTAAAATTGGCTAACAAACCCAAACATAGGCAGAATATGAAAACTAAACACAGAAATGCCAAGAGCCTAACACCGATCCTCGGAACAGCGTAGCAGAGACATCCTAACCACTCGTCACGATGGTCACCATATTTACACCAGTTCAACTCACCTTGCCCTTTGTTCCAGTCACATGAATGATGTTTAGGTGATCTAGTTCCTTCACCTTTGAAATACAAACACAAGTTGACTAATGATGTAATACGTACTGAAGCGATCACAGGAAAAAAAAACAATGGTCTTCTATGTCATGATTATATTCATAGAATGTGACCTTTGGATTACTTTGATCTTAATAATGTACTCACGGTGAGGCCAGCCCGTTCCAGGAAGCCCCTCATGGCTTGAAGCTGAAGCTCAGGGTTGTTCCGCTCCCGCCGTACTTGCTCCAGAGCACTGGCATTTGTCTGTAGTGTGTTAAGGGTGCAAATGGCATCCTGAAACAAAATCAGTAAAACCTTTATAATAGTATGGAATTCATCATGCAATCAACTTAGTCTTGCTGATGTAATACTAGTGATTGACAGATTTAAAGCTCTTATCGCTCATTAGTGATGGCGAGGCAATGCCCGTATCAATTGAACGAAGGTCTTTTTTTTTTTTTTTTTTTTAATACTACTACAAGTAGTTTAAAGAATGGGGCATAGGTGTCAAACTACAGTCCTTGAGGGCCACTTTACTACACGTTTTCCATCTCTCCATGCTGCAACAACATAATTCAAACGATCAGCTCATCTGCAAGATCTGAAGGACCCTGAATATGATCATGATCGGTTGAATCAGGTGTGTTGCAACAGGGACAGATAGAAAACATGCAGGATAACGGCTCTCAAGGACCGGAGATTGACGCCTGTAAAATAAACGATTGAGCAATCCAAAAATGCATTAAGCAAAACAGCAGATGATTTGTTTGAGGTGTAAATAGCTCATTGTGAATTTTTTTCTCCCCTCAATATTGTGATTACGATTTAATATGCAATTATTTTTAAAGGTTCTCTTCTGGTGTATTTTACTTTCTATAAGCACAAGATATAAATTGATTTGAATTTTGGAGCCGATCACAGAGTTTAAAAAGACCCAAAAAACTAATATAAAAAAAAAAAAAAACACTAACCTATCAAAGATCAGATCATAAGATGGACCAATTCATCCAACCTATTTTCTCAATTCCCAGTATTCATTTACTACACAGTTAACACCTGGAATTCGTAAGGGATAAGATAAACGTTATGACAGGGAAAACAAAAAATGCTGGGTTCCGACGAATAAGCAAAATACACCAAAAAATAAATAAATAAATGAAGGCCCATTGAAATGTATTTGGGGAAAAAAAACAACAATTAAACCCTAAAACTTCTCAGCAAAACATTCATATACATTCAATAAATTGAAAATGCGGTTTAAAAAAAAAAAAACTGACCCGTCTCGTGGTTTGGTTAAAATTGCCAGTGTTTGTATATACAATGCTTAAATCATTTTGTTTTGTGTGTCTGTTTTACAGTAAACCAGCTGGTACAACTGCAAAAGAATATTTTGGTTCCTCAATGTAATATGATGCAATTCTCCCATTTCTTGACCGATATATTTTGAGAACGGGTGATAAAGAAACTTGCAAAACCTGTTTTCCAAGTTTAAGTGTGTAGGAAGGGTAAACACTGTTAAAATTGCACAGTATTTTTTCATTAGCTAATTAAATTAGCGTTTGAATGTTCATTTGGAATTGCTGTCATGTTGATACTGGCACGCACAGTATTTGATGCGTGGTTGAATTTGCTATTTGTTACAATGGGTTTCATTTCACGGTAGAGACAGACCAATATTGTTTTTACAGACCCGAAACCAATGCCCATAATCAACATGCTCGTCTGCTCCAGCCTGTGTAAGTGGAGAATCGACTGGCACAGTATTTTTGATTTCGTGGAGGTGATCAAATGAGTTCACGTTTGATATCAATAAATCCAAACTATTGTGCAGATTTCACCGGTGGAAGTGGAGAAGAGTAGTAGCGTGCAGTTGCATTTTGGGGGTGATCGGTTGCTGTTTTAGACAACAGAACTGACAATTCGAGCAATATTACCTCACTTGCCTCCCTGCTGTGACGTAGATGCTGAAACTGGGGGAAAAAAAGATGCTGAAACTGGAAAAAAAAAATAACAAGCCAGCTCCAAAAGGTGGCGTGCCAATTTGTCGTAATTTCATCACAAAAAAAAAACTTAAATCACAACAGAGTCTTTTGGGGGAGCATTTTAGTACGCATTTTGACATGCAAACCTATTCTAAGTGCCAATGTTAACGTCAGTGAATTGTCAATTGAAAAGAATGCAAATCAAAGTGATTTCTAAGTAAACAATTCGAAAAGAAATAGCTATACAAACTATTTAACATTAATTCGGGCTTCATTTGCCATTATTTTTGTACAATTATTACACCAGATATGTACAATATATCATATTTTTTTCATTGGAAAATATCTTAGTGTATTGCTTGAGTTTATAATAGCAATTATAAACACAAGACCTTGAAAAGCATAATTTCATATTAAATAGCAATGTTGAGGTAAGAAAATCTTAAATATGTGTTTCAAAATCGTTCCAGACGCAGCACCAAATAACGGTGCGCTGCGAGTCATCAGTCGGAGAACAGCAGCATTAAAAGTTTACTGCAAGTTCAAATTCAAGAAATGCAGTCATTATTACAATGATTAAACAACACAAGAACTTTAACAGCAACAAAAAAAAGTTTAACATATTAACGCGATAGCCCGTGTTGCGTTCGCTATCTACTTGCACTTTGACGTCTGACTAAGTCACAATCATTCCATGTGGCAGTTGCCTTTCAGTTGAGCCAAGAGATCCGTCCAAGTTTCGGATGACACAAGCGCGCTACATTTATACTGTACAATGGTGAGGCTCCACCGACAGCGTCAAAGAAGGCCTATTGCGAGCGGATTCCTGTCAGCCATGTTAACCAATGACAGAGAAACTTTGCTACGATTCAAAAGTTGCGGCTCAAATTTGTCGGACTAGCTAGCAAGCGGCAAGCTAGCCGGCGACGTGCCGCGGAAGGTTGGCATTGACAGCGCTCACCTGGTACTCCATTCCCGGAATATGAGGAGCAGTCTTGGTGCTGTAGAGTTGGAGTGGAAAGCCCGCCAACCTGCAAGGCCACACTCGCCTTCTGAGCCTCGCCGCGAACACAGACGGCTTCCACACGCGGGACATACAAACCATTATTGGACGCTGAGCTGTCAAGGGAAGTTGGAACCAAATATGGTGTTGGGGCGTGACGTAGAAGTGACGTTGCGGAAGCAAACTTTATGAATAAAGATTTTGACAACAACGGAAAAAAAGGATTTGTTTTAAATAAAATGTACATTAAATGAATTAAATAACAACACCTTTGGGAAAATTCAAATACTCGTGAGAGATCAAAATATATCTAGTTCATTATGGGATTAGTTATATTATAACATTGCATTCAAAATATACTTTTTAATTATTATCGCATATTATTACGTACACTATCAAAATTAATTCATGAAAAACGGTACGCAGGACGATGAAATAATTATATACAGAAATAATTAATTAAATACGGAAATAACTAATTAAATACAGAAAAATGTATAGTTTTTACATATCATCATTGGTAATTTGATTAATTAATGACACATTTATTTATCTAATTCCATATATAATTAATCAATGAAACATTTAATTAATGACACTTTTACCCAGGGGTGGGCAAACGTTTTGATTGGCGGGCCACAATGAGATCTAAAATTTGATAGAGGGGCCCGACCAGGAGCAGATGGTTGGAGTGTTTTGGTAACCTCACCTCATCTCACCTCAGCGTTACTACAATGTATATGTCTTTGAAAAACCACAGTAGAGTGGAACCTCGGTTCTCGACCATAATCCGTTCCAGAACCCTGTTCGAAAAGCGATTTGTTCGAACACCGAAATCATTCCTTTGCTGCTTGCACTGACTTTCTTTGGAGGCATGATTAGGGGCTAAAACACTTCGTACACCTATATAAAACGCGAGAGCAAAACGCAGCACGTCCGCACGCGACAACAGTTGGTCACGAAGAGAGCGATCTACACCCGTACGCCGCTCAGCATCCCACCCTCGCGTACGCACTCACGCGTCGTACCGGCGTTCGAACTCCGATTTTTGTTCGAACTACGAAGCAAGAATTTCTCGAATTTTTTGTTCGGACTCCGATTTGTTCGAACTGTGAGTCGTTCGAAAACCGAGGTTCCACTGTATTTAGAAAATAAAACATTCACAAGGTTTATTCATTTAATTTTTTTTCAAGTTCCGTCAGGCCGGATTAAAACGTTTGGCCATGTGGACCTCAGGCAGTAGTTTGCCCATGCCTGCTTTAACCATTTATCCATCCATTATCTGTACCGCTTCTCCTCACAAGGGTCGCGGGGGCGCTGGATCCTATCCCAGCTATCTTCGGGCAGTAGGCGGGGTACATCCTGAATTGGTTGCCAGCCAATCGCAGGGCACACAGACGAACTATCCGCGCTCACGCTCATACCTAGGGGCAATTTAGAATGTTCAATCAACCTGCCATGCATGTTTTTGGAATATGGGAGGAAACCCACGCAGGCATGCGGAGAGCACGAAACTCCACCCAGGAAGGCCGGAGCCAGAATCCAACCCATGACCTCTGCACTGTGTGGCCATCGTGCAGTCGTTCACTGTGCCGCCCAATTCAACCATTTAATGCTGCATTTATTTATTCATCTGATTTATTTAATTCCAGATACAATGAATGCATGAAACAATTATCCATCCATCATTTTCTGTACCGCTTCTCCTCACTAGGGTCCCGGGGGTGCTGGAGCCTATCCCAGCTATCTGTGGGCAGTAGGCGGGGGACACCCTGAACTGGTTGCCAGCCAATTGCAGGGCACACAGAGACAAACAACCATCCGCGCTCACACTCATACCTAGAGGCAATTTAGAGTGTTCAATCGGCCTGCCATGCATGTTTTTGGAATGTGGGAGGAAACCGGAGTACCCGGAGAAAAGCCACGCAAGCACGGGGAGAACATGCAAACTCCACATAGGAAGGCTGGAGCCCGATTGAACCCACGCCCCGTGCTGTCTCTCACTGTGAGGCCATTGTGCTAACCAGTCGGGGCACCGTGCTGCCCATGAAACAATTAATTAATGACAATTTTAATTATTTCATGATGTATTTATTTCATCTTGGAACTTTCACTTCTTCATATCTTTCACGGTTGTGGTGCCGTATCATTAACTATGTGGTGATGGTGGAGTTAAACCATGTGCACTGTACAGGATACATTTTAGTCTGGATAATACAATTAAATAATTTCAATAATTAGTGGTTAACATCAGCATTGAGCACTACAAAAACGTGAAACGTGCGAATATATACTGCAGCAGTTATATTACCGAGGTTCTCTGATCCAGCTAGCAACCGATTCACACTCCAGTCCGATAGGTAGCGTTGATTTGACTTTACGCTTGTTGCCACCCGCCAACAAAACGAAGAAGATATTCTACTCTCAGTACGACGTGCAGTACAGCAGACTTGAGAGAAAACGGACATGCAGCGAGAAAAAAACAACAACTCCGGTGGGGCTGAAAAGTAAGAATACATTCACAAAACACATCTCATTAATTTATTTTACCTGTGAGTTTGATATGCATTTAAAATTGTTGAGTGTGCGTAATGTTAGCTTCATACCGAGTGCAATGTCTCTTCTGTAGGCCTGACCGGGAGGCCGCCATTATGTCCAAATACTACGATGGCGTTGAATTCCCTTTCTGCGACGAGTTCTCCAAATATGAAAAACTTGCAAAAATAGGACAAGGCACATTTGGGTGAGTAATGTATTTTTTATCCGAGAGTGAATCGTCGTTACATCTCAACGTGCCTTACCAAGCTAATTGCTAACGATTTGTAAACAAAACAACCCTTGCCTGTATTTTTATCTGCAAATATTAACCGCTGGGCGCCACTCTAATATAACCTTAACTTATTTGATGATACTTTATTTAACAAACGTGTTGCAACTGTGTGTATAGTTTGCGTGGGTGCGTGCTTGTTTTAAAAAAAAACCCTGCATGTTGCGTTTATAATAAGACAGCATCATGAATTGAAAGTTTCATACACCACACAATATTTTCATTTGAGTCTTTCTGTGAACTTTTATCGTGTGTGTCACAGGGAGGTGTTCAAAGCAAAACACAGACAGACTGGAAAGAAGGTTGCACTAAAGAAAGTTTTAATGGAAAATGAGAAGGAAGGGGTAAGAAATTTTCACAGTTCTTTTAAAGCTGGTCTGGTTCCTGTTATTGGAAGGAGAAATTGTCGTGAGACAAAGCAGCCATAGTGTATCTCTCCACCCCTTGCTGACTGTCAGTCACAAATCTAAAATGACTGCTGCTGGAACTTCAATTTACACACAGGACAGCCTTCTGCCTCCGCGACCCAAGTTAAATGGACAAGTAGTTTGTTCTTTTGTCATGTTTAGGATAATCAGCAACCATTCATTGTCTCAAATACATGCTACTATTCAGTTGTGATAGACTAATATGCTTTTTTTTTAGGGCTGATACCGATACCTATTATTATTTGTCATGGAGGCAGATAACTGATATTTAAAGCCGATATTCATTGGTTGAAAAAAAGGGGGTAAAATGGTGTCAAAATAAAAAAAACTTAGTTTAAATGTCTTTAAGCACACGTTATTAAACAACTTTAGTGATTTACAAATTGTTAAAGCTTCTTAAGATCTTAGAAAATAGAAAACTCAATTTTAAAATTTAAAGTGCACGTAGCTCCCAGGCTCAGCTGCACATATTATAGTTGAATGAAAACAAACATCGCTTTAAAGTTTACTATGGCAAATAGTTTTCTATTAGTTGTGAGTTGTAGTAGACTGCCATTTATTAAAATTTCTGCAAAGTCTCTTGTAGTGCGTGTGACTCAAGGTGAAAAAACAAACAGGCATCTTACTGTTGATTGGCTGCTATCCACTGCACAAAGAAACAATCAGATGGTGCTGTGCACTGTCCAATCTCCTTCTGCAGGTAGGGCGACGAGCTCAGCATAGAGAGAGAGAAAGTGAGAGCAGTGTGCTGCAGTGAGCCAAAATAAACCATCTTTTAATGAATGGGAGTTATTAAAAAGGCCGATGCTGATAATTGGCCCGGCTATCACTACTATACGGTTATATCACATATACAACAGAATTTTTCCGCCCCAAAATTCAGAACTCTTTTTTTTTTGCCGCATTGCAGAAAATAATGACTAGATTAAGTTTTGTGAATCGTGGAGGTTATCTTAAAAAAAAAAAAATCAGGATAAATTTGATTTGGATTGAAACGATTATTCATTATTTCAAAACCCTTTATTTATTCAACTACTAAAACTCAACTACTCAAAACTATCATCTTAGCCTCATGCCCATTTATCACTGCAAATTGAACACTCTTCTTTTTGTCAAGTACTAAAGGACCTTGTAAATATTATGGGGTGTCCCAATCCGATATTTGCATTGGATATCGGTCTGATTTCAGCCAAACAAACAGTATCGCAGTTTATGGGTCTACATCCAAAATGGGTCATATTTTCTCATATCTACAATTGTTGACTATTGTCATTTGTTTTCATAGTATAACACGATCAAGTCTCTTCTAATAATCTGCAAAACCTTCCTTTTTTACATTGTAGAACCCGCTGCTCACCAGTTAAGAGAGTATAATTACGGGCTGTCCTCGGGTTACAATGTGTTTGTTAAGCACCATGCTTTATTTTTTTAATAATCTGCACAAACACAGCAGTAAAGTCACAATTATAAAGCATATTTGTATAAAAACATTTTTCGAAAACGTTCAAATGAAAAGCATTGAGCACTATGGCAAGTCAGCGTGACTTCCTGTTCCATCTGGTGGAGTAATCTGTGGCGTATGCGCAGTCACATGATTTTGTTTGCTTGAATTTTTTAAATGTGAAAGGAAGCATAAGACAAATGGAAAAGCATGACGTTTACAGACCTATCGACAAATTATTGTACCGTATATGTGAGTCCTCTGACATACTGGAACAGATGTCTGTGGTAGCCAACTTGACAAAGAAAGCACTTTGTAATCACGCACGTGACATGAGAAACGGGAGCATTACTTGTTTTCATTGTCCGATTAGTTTTTACCTCTTTATCATCATTTATTCACTTTCAAAAGTTTTGAACTTTCTGATTAGCTGTGCATGAATTGTGCTGCGTATGAGTTAGTGTAATTTACTCAGACACACTTTTTTTCTGAACATGTCATTGTGTGTCCAATTTACTAACCTTTGACTGATTAAAATTGCTATTTCAGTTCCCAATCACTGCTCTGAGAGAGATAAAGATCCTGCAGCTGCTCAAACACGAGAATGTGGTGAATCTGATTGAGATCTGCAGAACCAAAGGTTGGTGTCGAAACACAGTCATTACTCTTTTTTAAGGTATGATGGCAAGCAGCTGTTATGTCCATTTTTCATATTGGATTTGATTCAAATAAAAAAAAAAAAATTAGCTTTGACATTTACTTGGTACAGTAATTAAGCTAAGAACGTCATGCTTTTTTTAAGACAATAAACATGTTATCTTTTTTTTAAGGTAAATTGCTTCGATAACATTTGTTTCTTTCCGATCATTCTTCCAGCTACTCAGTATAATCGATACAAAGGCAGCATCTACCTGGTGTTTGACTTTTGTGAGCATGACCTGGCTGGGCTGCTTAGCAACACGAATGTAAAGTTCACCCTGGCGGAGATCAAAAAGGTCATGCAAATGTTGCTCAATGGATTGTACTACATCCACAGAAACAAGGTAAGACAAATTTGCACTGCAAGTTGAAGTTTTGTATACAGTGAAACCCCAGTTATCGCGGTTAATGGGGACAGAGACCACCCGCGAAAACTGAAAATCCGCGAAGTAGCGGCGCACCTTCAAAAATGCTTAAAAAAACCTATACAGGTATACAGTATACCCCCCTGTATACAGTACACCATATAGAATACGGGTAGAGCGAGAGAGAGAGTGAAATTCATCTTCTAACAAAAAAAACCAAATTATTATTAAAACTTATTATTTTTTTTATTCCCCAGCCATTATTTTTGTATTCATTCAATTACTTCTTTTTGTATTTATTTAATTACTTCGACTTTTACCTGCTGGTACGCCGTCCGGTGTGCCTTGTGAAATGAAAGGTGGCATTCTTCATTTATTTATTTATTCATTTATTCATTCATAACTGACAGCCTCGCGCTCCGCTCGTGCCCGGGCGGAAGAGGTGCTCCTCTTCGGCTTAATTGTCACGCACGCCGGACCTGCTCCCCCGAAGCGTGTCTCCGTTCGGTTGAACTCTGTTTCATTTCGCCCCGCTCGTGCCCCGGGCGGAAGGTTCTCCTCTTCGGCGTAATTGCCACGCACGCCGGCCGGCCTCCTCCGGAGCTCTCGTACGGTCCCCACTGGAGCCAAATCTCGACCCGCTCGTGCCCCGGGCGGAAGGTGCTCCTCTCCGGCTTAACTGCCACGCACACCGGCCGGAGCTCTGGTACGGTCCGAACCGCGCGAAACGTCGCCCCCGATCATGCCAGGGGGAACGTGCTCTTCTTCGTCCACTCTCCTCTTCGCCCACGCTCTTCTTCGGCGCACGCCGGCCGTCTAACCGCTCCAGTGCCCCGTCATGCCGCTCGGCGAAACTACAATGCCCCCGCGGAGCGGAGCGAATGGAGAGCCCAAATCGTGCCCGGGCAAAAAAGTTTTTAATTTTTGAATATTTTTTAGACCCGTGAAGCACTGAACCCGCGAAAGGTGAACCGCGAAGTAGCGGGGTTTCACTGTATTCACAAATGGTTGGGGGTTTGCATGTTCCAATGAATGATTGCTCCGAGGATCAAAAGTTGTCTGGGGCCTTATACCCCGAGCAGGGTCCCCCATGGCAAACAAGTCCTAGGTGAGGGGTGACCCCTTATGATGAGCAAAAATATTGGACATTGTTTTCCCTTGCCTGGACTCAGATGGCCAGGACCCCCACTGGAAGCACGCCTAGACGTGGGGCTCGAAGGCCAGCGTTTGGTGGCTCGGCCAGCACCCATGGGGCAGAGCCGGAAAAGGCGACGCGGGTCCCCCTTCACATGGGCTCGCCGCCGGTAGCAGGGGCCAAAGGGGTCGTGTGCGCTGTGAACTGGGAAACGGCAAAAGGCCTTGGCCGGCTGATCCCCGGCTATAGAAACTAGCCGTAGGGACATGGAATGTCACCTCTCTGGCAGGGAAGGAGCCAGAGCTGGTGTGCGAGTTCCGACTAGATATAGTTGGGCTCACCTCCATGCACAGTTTGTGCTCTTATACCAATCTTCTCGAAATGGGTTGGACACTCTTCCACTCTGGAGTTGCCCAAGGTGAAAGGGGTCTTACTTACTTATTGACCCATGGCTTGGCGCCGGTACCTTGGGGCTCATCCTGGTGGATGAACGGGTAGCCTCTCTCCACCTATGATTGGAGTGGATAGGTCCTGTCTGTTGTTTGTGCCTATGCTCCACACAGCTGTACAGAGTACGCACCCTTTTTAGAGTGCTTGGAGGGTGCTCTGGAGTGAGACGACATCATCCTGCTGGGGGACTTTAATGCTCTCATGGGCAATGACTGCGAGACCTGAAAGGGCTGGATTAGGAGAAACACCTTTTCAATACCACTCGAGCTGAGTCAGGTTCCTTGGTGAGCTCCAGTGGAGATATATATATATATATATATATATATATATATATATATATAATTTATTTATTTATGACGTAAACCGCAACAAAGAGAAAAATCCATGTCACATCATGAAATTTGGGCACCTGCATGCTCAAATTGAGCGCCCCATATAGCCCTGTAAAGGACTCCCAAAAGACCGACATCATCTTCGTTAGTTCCTTTACACGTCTGTTTGTTTTCATCTCATGGGCTCTGCATGCTAGATGCAGACACCGCTGTATAGAAGAGCAGGAGCGGAGTCTGGAAAGGATGCTTGAATATGAGTTCTAATGTCAGAGATTTTAGATGTGGACCAGTATCATCAGATGGTTTTTTTGACTGATATCGGATTGGTGTCGGGTATCAATATCGGATCGGGACACCCCCTAATTAATTGTTACGCTGACAGTCGTGACCAAGACAGTTTGATTCTGAATCTTAATAATAAAGCACATAATTATGATGCTGTTTGTTGTCAGATCCTTCACAGAGACATGAAGGCAGCCAATGTGCTCATCACCAGAGATGGCGTCCTGAAACTGGCTGACTTCGGTTTGGCTCGCGCTTTCAGCCTGGCCAAAAACAGCCAAGGGAACCGCTACACCAACCGTGTGGTCACATTGTGGTACAGACCTCCGGAACTGCTGCTCGGTAAGAAGTCAAAACAGGAAAAACATAATAGATGACCATGTTGGTTTGCAAATCCAGGCTCATATTAATAAGAGTGAGTGAGAGTAGATCCAATTCATTGTGTTACCAATGCTGAGTTTTAGGGTGATGGGTGAATTCTTGAATGTTGTATGTTAGCTAATTAGTTGGTTAGCAGGACTATATGAAAATTGCATAATCCTTAGAACTAAGGGAAGGCCCATATGGGCCAAGTAAAATATTAGGGCTGAATGATTTAGAAAAGTAATAAAAAATAATTGCAATTTTTATTTTCTCCCCTCAATTTTGTGATTGTGATTTAATATGTGATTGTTTTTATCCAAGTTCCTCTTCCTTTTTTTTTTGTTAGTTTTGTTTTTGTTTTACACAATTTGCAATAAATCTGTTTTATAGGTTATCCTTACGCTAAAATACAGGTGAATAAACCATGAAAGTCAGTTTATTAATCTAATCAATTACAATTGTTCACTTACTACACACTTAGACATGTGGTCTTATAAGCGATCACAATGACAACTTCACAAAATTCTACCAAACAAGTGTGGCGTAAACAAATAATCAGTAGGTCATAAATCAGCTTATGACAATCATGCAAACAAACCTGTGGCTTTATCGCCTCAACTTTTCATGGTACATGAAACAATGAAATGTGATCATGGACTGCCCTTTTTAAGCACTGCTGTGATTTGAAAATATCATTCAACTACATTGCGATGTTGATTTCAATTTGATTAACTGTTCAGATCTTGTAAGAACCCTTTTATGGAACATTTTAGAGCCCTCCCGAACCAAGTTGAAGATCTTACACCCTTCTGTAAGGACCACCACTAGCCTGCATATTAAACTTCAGACAAATTATAATACAAAGCTTTTCACATTGTTTATTTTTTTAAACTTTTGTTAACAGTTTGACCTTGATAAAAGTCAGCTCTCTCCAGAGTGTTGTTCTAATAATATGTTTTCATAGAAGCCCCAAACAAAAGATAAACACATACATGACATTATGAGACATTAAGATTTGTCTCTCAGGCATTATGAAAGCAACATGTACAAAAGTGCCTCAATCAACCTCATCAAAACTTTCAGATCGATACCAAATTCAGCGTGCTTCACAAATGGACACTTTTGTTTCGTGCGGTTTAGGTGAGCGAGACTACGGCCCCCCAATTGATTTGTGGGGAGCAGGCTGCATCATGGCAGAGATGTGGACAAGAAGTCCCATCATGCAAGGCAACACCGAGCAGCACCAGCTCACTCTCATCAGCCAGCTTTGTGGCTCCATCACAGCTGAAGTACGTCTTCTACAAGGATGACATCGTTTAACATCATGCTGAGCTATACAGTTCTATCTTGATTCTTCACAATCTTAATTGGTTTTGTGACCAAGCTTTTTAATTGAATCTATCAAAAAAAAAAAATCCTGCCTGAATGCGGCGCTGGGTCAAAAGCCACCATACTTCTTTTGTATACAATAACCGCAGTGGTAATTTCAATTGAAGTTTGACAATCTTCACTTTGGGACAGCCAAGATTAGTAGTCACGACGAGGTCGACGATCAAAATTTTGATAGTCGACGCATTATTTATGTTTAATTACTTGGGGTTGTGTTTTTCTCTTGAAAATCCCGCATTTGCCACTTCTCCTGCTGGCTGCATGCCTGTCTGTTATGGCCATGTGCACTAGTGGTATTCGGATCGTCCGTGAACCCTAAGTCCGAAAGTCTCGGTGCATTTCACCAAATTACTTTATACTATGTAAACCTCCCTTTCATAGCAGCACCGCGGTGATTAACGAGTATATAAAAACGAAGCACATTGCTGCTGATGACAGATTTAATTTTTGACATAGTGACAGTTGTTTCTGGAAGCTAGCTGTTAGTTACTACACAGAGGCTACTGTGTGCGTCTGATGGAACACGCAATATCCTATTGTGCTCCTCTTAACACAATGGTTCCCAACCACTGGGCCGCAGCCCGGCACTTTGGACCGAGCTGCGGCAGGCCGCACTGATGGGGAAAAAAAAGAAAAAAAGTGCTGTACTTCAATTTATTATTTAATGTTGAAAGATAATTTTGAACAACAGTTGCAGCTGTAATAAAGTGCATAACATAAAATAGCAATAATTCAAGAACCAAGACCGTGAACGCAGGAATTTAAAATACAAAAAAATTATACTAAAACATATACAGAAAACAGTGAACAGTCTCAAGTTGCGTGACATGACATATACTCATCCATCCATTCGGCCATTATTGAAGTCGCTTCTCCTCACGAGGGTCGCGGGGTGCTGGTGCCTATCCGAGCTATCATCGGGCAGTAGACGGGGTTACACCCTGAACCGGTTACCAGCCAATCGCAAGGCACACATGGACATACAACCATCCGCGCTCACGCTCATACCTAGGGGCAATTTAGTGTTCTACCAACCTGCCATGCATGTCTTTGGAATGTGGGAGGAAACTGGAGTACCCGGAGGAAACCCACGCAGGCACGGGGAGAACATGCAAACTCCACATAGGAAGGCCGGGGACGGAAACAATTCCATGACCTCTGCACTGTGAGGCCAACGTGCTAACCAGTCGTCCACCGTCCTGCCTATAAAAAAAAAACAGAATAGACGCGTTTATTTTAGTTTTCTGTATCACAGTACATTTCCCAAATTTTACTCATATAATTTCACAACCTTATACATGACATTTTATGGGCATTTACCTCGAATCTCCACATTTTTCCCCACAAAGTCTTTGCTAACCAGCTTTCGGAATTGTGAGACTCAGCAGTCTAGGTTTGTTATTACTGTTTTGATAAAATACAATATTATAGAGTGGAATTTTTCCTTACTTAAAAAGAAAAAGGAAACATTTTGGGGGGGGGGTGTAATAAGGGATTAATGACATTTCCATTCCTTTCAGTGAGGAAATACAATTGAGTCGTATTATGAACAAGGTCATGCAATGAATTAAACTCATGGCAACGTTGCACAAAAACTTAAAAAAAGAATGTCCAGATATAAAATGGTTTTATAAAGTGTAATTAAGTTGAAAGTCACATAAATTGCACTATATTATTTGTGTTAAGGTGTGGCTTTTAAGAGGTGTGGCCTAAATAGTGACATCTCGAGTCAGTGCGAACATCTCCTCCATGCTTCTTCTAATCTTTTCATTTTCTGTGTGTGTTTGTCCCGTTTAATAAATAATATTGTGACACCTTACAATTTGAAAAGGTTGTAAGTCAAAGTGGCAGTTTTTCATTGACTGTGTATTTCCTGAAGGTTTGGCCCGGTGTGGACAAGAAGTATGAGCTGTACCAGAAAATGGAGCTGCCCAAAGGCCAAAAAAGGAAAGTGAAAGATCGCCTCAAAGCTTACGTCAAAGACCCCTATGCTCTGGACCTGATCGACAAGCTGCTGGTCCTGGACCCGGCCCAGCGTACAGACAGCGACGACGCACTCAACCATGACTTTTTCTGGTCTGACCCAATGCCTTCGGACCTTAAGAACATGCTTTCCACCCACAACACCTCCATGTTTGAATATTTGGCTCCTCCCCGGCGGAGAGGCCACATGCCCCAACAGCCGCCCAACCAGAACAGAAACCCTGCCACCACAAGTCAGACTGAGTTTGATCGGGTATTTTAGATTTTTTTTTTAAGGAGCACAACTTGCTGAATGTTTGATTTGAAAACGCAGGACTAGTGGCCTCATTGTAAAGAAAACTACATATTCCTTCATGTCCATCTGTGTTGCATGATCACTTCCTTCTTGGGATGGCTGCTTTGCAGCCAATTGTGACTGGTGTTTAGTAATCCAAAATCTGCACAACCTGCATTATGTTTTGACATAATACTTGGTTTACATGTGCTGACGCTCATTGTTTGGATGTCCTCAACACATTCTCTGAACAGTGGCCCTGTTGGAGTTTTAATGCAAACTCGGAATGTCTTGAGTTTTCTTTTTTTTTTTTTTAATTCCTCATGTCTGGCTTTTTGGAGACACGTAGCGTTTTGAGGGAATAAAGTGTGGAAAAACCACACATCACCCATGAGCAACTATGACGTACCCAAAATATATATATATATTTGGACCGTGAAGGACTGTGGAAATAGTGGGTTTTGTTCTGTACAGAAATGATCTATTTTTAATAAAATCAAAACCCTGAGATATGGGCTGCTTTTTTTTTTCCAGAAAAAAAGTAAATATTGCGAAATGTAAACCTAGCCAACTAGTTCAGGGTGTCCCCCGCCTGCTGCCCAATGACAGCTTGGACTGGCTCCGGCGCCCCCAAAATTCCAGTGAGGAGAAGCGGTACTGATAATGGATGAATGTAAACCTAACCTCAGGAGGTCACAATTCACGATATTGAGATAATGGGGTATAATGTGGTGATCTAAATAACAGAGGTTCTCTGTGACAGTGGCAACATAGGATGGCTGCCTGCCAGCTTCATCCATTGAGGGGTTTATTTGTAGTCCATTAAGTGGGGAAAAGCCAGATGATGATAACGCGTCTTTGAAAGAGTTAGTGACGTGGATGTATTTGAAGGCAACCCCTGAGAGAAATTGCTTCTTTGTGTAACATCATGAAAGAGTCAAAAGGAAGTCAGCCAATATGTCAGGAAGCAAATTGTTGACTTGTACAAGTCTGGTTCAACCTTGGGTGCAAATTCCACATGCCTGAGGCCGAAGGTGCCATGTTGATATAGTCCAACAATCATGCAAGTTTAAACCCCATCGGAATGTCTCGCCATTCCCAGGAATGAACGTGAGAACTTTAAGATGCTGACTTAAGATGGTTAGTTAAGTCATTCACAGTGAAACCATCGCTATAAAAACTACAAGGCCACTCTGCCAGGAAGAAGCCATGACTCAGAAAGAAACATTAAAAAGCCATCTTACTGTTTGCAAATGCACACAGGGAGTAGTAACTTAATTTTTGGAGAAACGTCCTGTGGTGCGTTGTAAGTAAATCTTAACTGTTAGGCCAAAGTGAGCAGTGTTACATTTTGAGAAAAAAGGGGGACGCTTGCAGGCCTGAAAACACCATCCCAATTGTGAAATACGGGCGTTGCAGCATCATAACTTGGGTTGTTTTATTGCAGGAGGGACTTGTGCACTTCACAAAATAAATGACCTCATTTGGAAAGAACGTTATGTGGAGATATTGAAGCAACATCTTAAGACATCAGCCAGGAAGGGAAAACTTAGGTCTTCCAACTTGGTGGGATAATGGCACAATATTAGACCTAGCAAGCCATTATTTTTTTTTATGCAAATGATTGGCAACGTGTTTCAATTATTGCTAAAATTGTCAACTACTTATGCCCCAATTTATTGCATAATTATTGTTTCTTACCACCAGAATATGATCACGTGGTGAAGTGAAGCGTTTTTTTTTCTTCAGTGGTTTCAACTGTATACAATTCCACTAGGTGGCAGTATTGTTCTGCAAAACATTCCTCCAATCTCTCCATTACCTGTCAGTCGGCAATCTTCAGGGTGAGTAGCTTTATCTGTTTTAGTTCGGCACAGTGGTTAACTTCTCGTTATCCTTCTATAATTGTTGCTAAGCCAGTACTGGAAATATTGTCTCAATAGTTACGCTTTTATGATGGGGTAAATGTAAGGTTTAGAATAATTTGGGAATTGACAAACAGATTTCTTATTTAGAATTAGAATTAGAATTAGAAATCCCTTTGTCATTGTACTCAAGAGTGCAACGAGATTAGAGAGCTCCCCTCTTACTTGTTTCACCCAGTTGCATATTGGAATGCATAAAACTGCATTTAGAACTTCCTGTGGCCCCCGAATAAAAAACATGCCCTGGTTGATACATTTATAGATATTAATATATTCATGCTATATATTAAAACACTTAACAAGTATTATTTTTCTTTTTCATTCTGGCCTTGGGATTTAAGTTCACTCAACCAAAATGAATGAATTGTGGTTTCCTTAATTGGGAAAGTTTAGATGATTGCTACTTTTTTGGTAGGTACATTTATAAATAAGGTCGAAGTAAATAGTAATAATTTTCTGATCTTAATTTACGAGATAATGCCATTTTATTTGCAGTGGTTTTATTGCTTCTGGGTACTGTCTCATGTTCTACTTTTACCTAATGCACTGATTGGCTAGCTAACCGCCAATCAGTGATCAGACGGTCAATGCCATTTTGCATTCTGACATTAGTGGCTTATTTGTTCAAATCATATCATAAATCACTAGGACACACACATTTATAAATCACAACTCCAGATTGTCTGCAAGACTGGAATATTCTTTATTACATGAAATGATAACTGGGCGGTACGGTGGTCGACTGGTCAGCACGTTGGCCTCACAGTGCAGAGGTCGTGGAATCGTTTCCGTCCCCGGCCTTCCTATGTGGAGTTTGCATGTTCTCCCCTTACCTGCGTGGGTTTCCTCCGGGTACTCCACGGTTTCTTTCCACATTCCAAATACATGCATGGCAGGTTGGTAGAACACTAAATTGCCCCTAGGTATGAGCGTGAGCGCGGATGGTTGTATGTCTATGTGTGCCCTGCGATTGGCTGGCAACCAGTTCAGGGTGGCCTCACAGTGAGAGACATCAGCGGTCGTGGGTTCGATTCCGGCTACAGCCTTCCTGTGTGGAGGGTGCATGTTCCCCCCATGCCTGCGTGGGTACTCTGGTTTCCTCCCACATTCCAAAAATATGAATGGCAGGTTGATTGAACATTCTAAATTCCCCCCAGGTATGAGTGTGAGCACGGATTGTTGTTTGTCTTTGTCTGCCCTGCAATTGGCTGGCAACCAGTTCAGGGTGTACCCCGCCTATTGCCCGACTATAGCTGGGATAGGCTCCAGCACCCCCCGCAACTCTAGTGAGGAGAAGCGGTAGAGATGATGGATGGAAATTCTAACTGCTAATCAATGACATCTCAGCCATGTTGTGTGCTTGCTATGTTGTGAAAATATTGATTTTGTTCAATGTTGACTTTAAGAAATGCATTTTCTTTACATAAGACATGTACTTTAAAATTTTATTTTATTTTATTTTAAATCATGTAAATTATATATTTATTATTTAAATATGCAGTTAATGTTAATAAGAGTAACAATTGGTCAAAGAATGCTGCATTCATGTGAAAATGGCAGAAAAAACCCAGATTTTAAATTGAAAAGTGTGATAATTGGTGGCAGAGGCCACGGCTGGCCACCACATAGCGCCACCCCTGACAGCATGGTCAAAATCCCAAGTGTGCTATGACGTGTGAAGGACATTGATGGGACTGTATCATCACCACCCACCCTTACATAGTACAGTTCAAAGAAACCTCAGTTTAATATGTTATGTTCCTACAACACTGACATCACTCAATTTTTGTCAGACATATGTTTCTATCACAAACCTATTCTAATAGGTTGGAAACAGAAAGAGTTCCAAATAAATTCATCTTGCACCGTTCGTAACCACGATACACCAGATGAGGTCTGTGAGACCATCTTGTTGCACCACCACCCGATATGTGTATTACTGTACATGCTACATCTGTTAATGTTAATAATATTGGCTATAATTATTTAAACCTAGCACTTGTGAGGTCATTTTAAAAGTTAAAAAATGATGTAGGCCTAATATAAATGTATTTTTTGGCATGCTCATATTTGTCTGTATGTAGATCAGTTCCCACTATTCAAGGTACTTCACTCACTCAGTTCAGATGAGTGCAGCTCTGGCCCATGCCGTGTCTCTTCTTAAATCATGAACAAATAGACAGACTTGTGAGATCTGTCTAATTATATTCACCTCAACACTAGAGGAATTACAATTTAGTGTCCGAACTGGGATCCCTAGAATGAGAGAACGCTGATTTATCACTCTGGCTTTGTATCAATCTTTTTTTTTCATGTTTGTGTTTGTTTGATATGTCTTTGTTGCGCTAATACTGCCTTATACTACAGTGTGAGTTGGCTTAATATTTTTGCTTATTTTTAAATAATATGCGGGACAAATGTAGTACCGCAATGATAGTAAAATTTTGAGCGTGTTTATTTTTGTGAAAAA